>NC_048570.1:70072937-70190437 GCF_013265735.2 Oncorhynchus mykiss | reverse complement strand
GAGAGATGGAGAGAGATGGGAGTAAGAGAAAGAAAGAGGGGGGAGGTGGGTAGAGAGATGGAGAGAGAGGGGGTAAGAGAAAGAAGGGGGGGAAGGTGGGTAGAGAGATGGAGAGAGAGGGAGGTAAGAGAAAGAAAGAGGGGGAGGTGGGTAGAGAGATGGAGAGAGAGGGGGTAAGAGAAAGAAAGGGGGATGGTGGGTAGAGAGATGGAGAGAGAGGGGAGTAAGAGAAAGAAAGAGGGGGAGGTGGGTAGAGAGATGGAGAGAGAGGGAGGTAAGAGAAAGAAAGAGAGGGGAGGTGGGTAGAGAGATGGAGAGAGAGGGGAGTAAGAGAAAGAAAGGGGGATGGTGGGTAGAGAGATGGAGAGAGAGGGGAGTAAGAGAAAGAAAGGGGGGATGGTGGGTATAGAGATGGAGAGAGGGGGGGGTAAGAGAAAGAAAGGGGGATGGTGGGTAGACAGATGGAGAGAGAGGGGGGTAAGATAAAGAAAGGGGGATGGTGGGTAGAGAGATGAGAGAGGGAGGTAAGAGAAAGAAAGGGGGGAAGGTGGGTAGAGAGATGGAGAGAGAGGGGGGTAAGAGAAAGAAAGGGGGATGGTGGGTAGAGAGATGGAGAGAGAGGGGGGTAAGAGAAAGAAAGGGGGATGGTGGGTAGAGAGATGGAGAGAGAGAGAGGGAGATAAGAGAAAGAAAGGGGGGAAGGTGGGTAGAGAGATGGAGAGAGAGGGGAGTAAGAGAAAGAAAGGGGGAAGGTGGGTAGAGAGATGGAGAGAGAGAGAGGGAGGTAAGAGAAAGAAAGAGGGGGGAGGTGGGTAGAGAGATGGAGAGAGAGGGGAGTAAGAGAAAGAAAGGGGGATGGTGGGTAGAGAGATGGAGAGAGAGGGGGGTAAGAGAAAGAAAGGGGGATGGTGGGTAGAGAGATGGAGAGAGAGGGGGGTAAGAGAAAGAAAGGTGGGAAGGTGGGTAGAGAGATGGAGAGAGAGGGGGGTAAGAGAAAGAAAGGGGGATGGTGGGTAGAGAGATGGAGAGAGAGGGGGGTAAGAGAAAGAAAGGGGGATGGTGGGTAGAGAGATGGAGAGAGAGGGGAGTAAGAGAAAGAAAGAGAGGGGAGGTGGGTAGAGAGATGGAGAGAGAGGGAGGTAAGAGAAAGAAAGATTGGAAGGTGGGTAGAGAAATGGAGAGAGAGGGGAGTAAGAGAAAGAAAGAGGGGGAGGTGGGTAGAGAGATGGAGAGAGAGGCAGGTAAGAGAAAGAAATGGGGGTAGGTGGATAGAGAGATGGAGAGAGATGGGAGTAAGAGAAAGAAAGAGGGGGGAGGTGGGTAGAGAGATGGGGAGTAAGAGAAAGAAAGAGGGGGGAGGTGGGTAGAGAGATGGAGAGACAGGGGAGTAAGAGAAAGAAAGAGAGGGGAGGTGGGTAGAGAGATGGAGAGAGAGGGAGGTAAGAGAAAGAAAGGTTGGAAGGTGGGTAGAGAAATGGAGAGAGAGGGGAGTAAGAGAAAGAAAGAGGGGGAGGTGGGTAGAGAGATGGAGAGAGAGGGAGGTAAGAGAAAGAAATGGGGGTAGGTGGATAGAGAGATGGAGAGAGATGGGAGTAAGAGAAAGAAAGAGGGGGGAGGTGGGTAGAGAGATGGAGAGAGAGGGGGTAAGAGAAAGAAGGGGGGGAAGGTGGGTAGAGAGATGGAGAGAGAGGGAGGTAAGAGAAAGAAAGAGGGGGAGGTGGGTAGAGAGATGGAGAGAGAGGGGGTAAGAGAAAGAAAGGGGGATGGTGGGTAGAGAGATGGAGAGAGAGGGGAGTAAGAGAAAGAAAGAGGGGGAGGTGGGTAGAGAGATGGAGAGAGAGGGAGGTAAGAGAAAGAAAGAGAGGGGAGGTGGGTAGAGAGATGGAGAGAGAGGGGAGTAAGAGAAAGAAAGGGGGATGGTGGGTAGAGAGATGGAGAGAGAGGGGAGTAAGAGAAAGAAAGGGGGGATGGTGGGTAGAGAGATGGAGAGAGGGGGGGGGTAAGAGAAAGAAAGGGGGATGGTGGGTAGAGAGATGGAGAGAGAGGGGGGTAAGATAAAGAAAGGGGGATGGTGGGTAGAGAGATGGAGAGAGAGAGAGAGAGAGAGGGAGGTAAGAGAAAGAAAGGGGGGAAGGTGGGTAGAGAGATGGAGAGAGAGGGGGGTAAGAGAAAGAAAGGGGGATGGTGGGTAGAGAGATGGAGAGAGAGGGGGGTAAGAGAAAGAAAGGTGGTCCTGTTTATCTTTGTATCCTGTGTGTGGAGCAGGATGGATATCAGTATAGTCCTGTTTATCTTTGTATCCTGTGTGTGGAGCAGGATGGATAGCAGATGGTCCTGTTTATCTTTGTATCCTGTGTGTGGAGCAGGATGGATAGCAGTATAGTCCTGTTTATCTTTGTATCCTGTGTGTGGAGCAGGATGGATAGCAGATGGTCCTGTTTATCTTTGTATCCTGTGTGTGAAGCAGGATGGATAGCAGTATAGTCCTGTTTATCTTTGTATCCTGTGTGTGGAGCAGGATGGATAGCAGTATAGTCCTGTTTATCTTTGTATCCTGTGTGTGGAGCAGGATGGATAGCAGTATAGTCCTGTTTATCTTTGTATCCTGTGTGTGGAGCAGGATGGAAAGCAGATGGTCCTGTTTATCTTTGTATCCTGTGTGTGGAGCAGGATAGATAGCAGTACAGTCCTTTTTATCTTTGTATCCTGTGTGTGGAGCAGGATGGATAGAAGTATAGTCCTGTTTATCTTTGTATCCTGTGTGTGGAGCAGGATGGATAGCAGATGGTCCTTTTTATCTTTGTATCCTGTGTGTGGAGCAGGATGGATAGCAGATGGTCCTGTTTATCTTTGTATCCTGTGTGTGGAGCAGGATAGATGGCAGTACAGTCCTTTTTATCTTTGTATCCTGTGTGTGGAGCAGGATGGATAGAAGTATAGTCCTGTTTATCTTTGTATCCTGTGTGTGGAGCAGGATGGATAGCAGATGGTCCTGTTTATCTTTGTATCCTGTGTGTGGAGCAGGATGGATAGCAGTATAGTCCTGTTTATCTTTGTATCCTGTGTGTGGAGCAGGATGGATAGCAGTATAGTCCTGTTTATCTTTGTATCCTGTGTGTGGAGCAGGATGGATAGCAGTATAGTCCTGTTTATCTTTGTATCCTGTGTGTTTAGCAGGACGGATAGCAGTATAGTCATGTTTATCTTTGTATCCTGTGTGTGGAGCAGGATGGATAGCAGTATAGTCCTGTTTATCTTTGTATCCTGTGTGTGAAGCAGGATGGATAGCAGATGGTCCTGTTTATCTTTGTATCCTGTGTGTGGAGCAGGATGGATAGCAGATGGTCCTGTTTATCTTTGTATCCTGTGTGTTTAGCAGGATGGATAGCAGTATAGTCCTGTTTATCTTTGTATCCTGTTTGTGGAGCAGGATGGATAGCAGTATAGTCCTGTTTATCTTTGTATCCTGTGTGTGGAGCAGGATGGATAGCAGATGGTCCTGTTTATCTTTGTATCCTGTGTGTGGAGCAGGATGGATAGCAGTATAGTCCTGTTTATCTTTGTATCCTGTGTGTGGAGCAGGATGGATAGCAGTATAGTCCTGTTTATCTTTGTATCCTGTGTGTGGAGGAGGATGGATAGCAGATGGTCCTGTTTATCTTTGTATCCTGTCTGTGGAGCAGGATGGATAGCAGTATAGTCCTGTTTATCTTTGTATCCTGTGTGTGGAGCAGGATGGATAGCAGATGGTCCTGTTTATCTTTGTATCCTGTGTGTTTAGCAGGATGGGTAGCAGTATAGTCCTGTTTATCTTTGTATCCTGTGTGTGGAGCAGGATGGATAGCAGTATAGTCCTGTTTATCTTTGTATCCTGTGTGTGGAGCAGGATGGATAGCAGATGGTCCTGTTTGTCTTTGTATCCTGTGTGTGGAGCAGGATGGATAGCAGTATAGTCCTGTTTATCTTTGTATCCTGTGTGTGGAGCAGGATGGATAGCAGTATAGTCCTGTTTATCTTTGTATCCTGTGTGTGGAGCAGGATGGATAGCAGTATAGTCCTGTTTATCTTTTTATCCTGTGTGTGGAGCAGGATGGATAGCAGATGGTCCTGTTTATCTTTGTATCCTGTGTGTGGAGCAGGATGGATAGCAGTATAGTCCTGTTTATGTTTGTATCCTGTGTGTGGAGCAGGGTGGATAGCAGTATAGTCCTGTTTATCTTTGTATCCTGTGTGTGGAGCAGGATGGATAGCAGTATAGTCCTGTTTATCTTTGTATCCTGTGTGTGGAGCAGGATGATTAGCAGTATAGTCCTGTTTATCTTTGTATCCTGTGTGTGGAGCAGGATGGATAGCAGATGGTCCTGTTTATCTTTGTATCTTGTGTGTGAAGCAGGATGGATAGCAGTATAGTCCTGTTTATCTTTGTATCCTGTGTGTGGAGCAGGATGGATAGCAGTATAGTCCTGTTTATCTTTGTATCCTGTGTGTGGAGCAGGATGGATAGCAGTATAGTCCTGTTTATCTTTGTATCCTGTGTGTGGAGCAGGATGGATAGCAGTATAGTCCTGTTTATCTTTGTATCCTGTGTGTGGAGCAGGATGGATAGCAGTATAGTCCTGTTTATCTTTGTATCCTGTGTGTGGAGCAGGATGGATAGCAGATGGTCCTGTTTATCTTAGTATCCTGTGTGTTTAGCAGGATGGATAGCAGTATAGTCCTGTTAATCTTTGTATCCTGTGTGTGGAGCAGGATGGATAGCAGTATAGTCCTGTTTATCTTTGTATCCTGTGTGTGGAGCAGGATGATTAGCAGTATAGTCCTGTTTATCTTTGTATCCTGTGTGTGGAGCAGGATGGATAGCAGTATAGTCCTGTTTATCTTTGTATCCTGTGTGTGGAGCAGGATGGATAGCAGATGGTCCTGTTTATCTTTGTATCCTGTGTGTGAAGCAGGATGGATAGCAGTATAGTCCTGTTTATCTTTGTATCCTGTGTGTGGAGCAGGATGGATAGCAGATGGTCCTGTTTATCTTTGTATCCTGTGTGTGAAGTAGGATGGATAGCAGTATAGTCCTGTTTATCTTTGTATCCTGTGTGTGGAGCAGGATGGATAGCAAATGGTCCTGTTTATCTTTGTATCCTGTGTGTGAAGCAGGATGGATAGCAGTATAGTCCTGTTTATCTTTGTATCCTGTGTGTGGAGCAGGATGGATACAGTATTGTCCTGTTTATCTTTGTATCCTGTGTGTGAAGCAGGATGGATAGCAGTATAGTCCTGTTTATCTTTGTTTCCTGTGTGTGGAGCAGGATGGATAGCAGATGGTCCTGTTTATCTTTATATCCTGTGTGTTTAGCAGGATGGATAGCAGTATAGTCCTGTTTATCTTTGTATCCTGTGTGTGGAGCAGGATGGATAGCAGATGGTCCTGTTTATCTTTGTATCCTGTGTGTGGAGCAGGATGGATAGCAGTATAGTCCTGTTTATCTTTGTATCCTGTGTGTGGAGCAGGATGGATAGCAGTATAGTCCTGTTTATCTTTGTATCCTGTGTGTGGAGCAGGATGGATAGCAGTATAGTCCTGTTTATCTTTGTATCCTGTGTGTGGAGCAGGATGATTAGCAGTATAGTCCTGTTTATCTTTGTATCCTGTGTGTGGAGCAGGATGGATAGCAGATGGTCCTGTTTATCTTTGTATCTTGTGTGTGAAGCAGGATGGATAGCAGTATAGTCCTGTTTATCTTTGTATCCTGTGTGTGGAGCAGGATGGATAGCAGTATAGTCCTGTTTATCTTTGTATCCTGTGTGTGGAGCAGGATGGATAGCAGTATAGTCCTGTTTATCTTCAGAATCCTGTGTGTGGAGCAGGATGGATAGCAGTATAGTCCTGTTTATCTTTGTATCCTGTGTGTGGAGCAGGATGGATAGCAGTATAGTCCTGTTTATCTTTGTATCCTGTGTGTGGAGCAGGATGGATAGCAGATGGTCCTGTTTATCTTAGTATCCTGTGTGTTTAGCAGGATGGATAGCAGTATAGTCCTGTTAATCTTTGTATCCTGTGTGTGGAGCAGGATGGATAGCAGTATAGTCCTGTTTATCTTTGTATCCTGTGTGTGGAGCAGGATGATTAGCAGTATAGTCCTGTTTATCTTTGTATCCTGTGTGTGGAGCAGGATGGATAGCAGTATAGTCCTGTTTATCTTTGTATCCTGTGTGTGGAGCAGGATGGATAGCAGATGGTCCTGTTTATCTTTGTATCCTGTGTGTGAAGCAGGATGGATAGCAGTATAGTCCTGTTTATCTTTGTATCCTGTGTGTGGAGCAGGATGGATAGCAGAGGATCCTGTTTATCTTTGTATCCTGTGTGTGAAGTAGGATTGATAGCAGTATAGTCCTGTTTATCTTTGTATCCTGTGTGTGGAGCAGGATGGATAGCAAATGGTCCTGTTTATCTTTGTATCCTGTGTGTGAAGCAGGATGGATAGCAGTATAGTCCTGTTTATCTTTGTATCCTGTGTGTGGAGCAGGATGGATACAGTATTGTCCTGTTTATCTTTGTATCCTGTGTGTGAAGCAGGATGGATAGCAGTATAGTCCTGTTTATCTTTGTTTCCTGTGTGTGGAGCAGGATGGATAGCAGATGGTCCTGTTTATCTTTATATCCTGTGTGTTTAGCAGGATGGATAGCAGTATAGTCCTGTTTATCTTTGTATCCTGTGTGTGGAGCAGGATGGATAGCAGATGGTCCTGTTTATCTTTGTATCCTGTGTGTGGAGCAGGATGGATAGCAGTATAGTCCTGTTTATCTTTGTATCCTGTGTGTGGAGCAGGATGGATAGCAGTATAGTCCTGTTTATCTTTGTATCCTGTGTGTGGAGCAGGATGGATAGCAGTATAGTCCTGTTTATCTTTGTATCCTGTGTGTGGAGCAGGATGGATAGCAGTATAGTCCTGTTTATCTTTGTATCCTGTGTGTGGAGCAGGATGGATAGCAGTATAGTCCTGTTTATCTTTGTATCCTGTGTGTGGAGCAGGATGGATAGCAGTATAGTCCTGTTTATCTTTGTATCCTGTGTGTGGAGCAGGATGGATAGCAGTATAGTCCTGTTTATCTTTGTATCCTGTGTGCGGAGCAAGATGGATAGCAGATAGTCCTGTTTATCTTTGTATCCTGTGTGTGGAGCAGGATGGATAGCAGATGGTCCTGTTTATCTTTGTATCCTGTGTGTGGAGCAGGATGGATAGCAGATGGTCCTGTTTATCTTTGTATCCTGTGTGTGGAGCAGGATGGATAGCAGTATAGTCCTGTTTATCTTTGTATCCTGTGTGTGGAGCAGGATGGAAAGCAGTATAGTCCTGTTTATCTTTGTATCCTGTGTGTGGAGCAGGATGGATAGCAGTATAGTCCTGTTTATCTTTGTATCCTGTGTGTTTAGCAGGATGGATTGCAGTATAGTCCTGTTTATCTTTGTATCCTGTGTGTGGAGCAGGATGGATAGCAGTATAGTCCTGTTTATCTTTGTATCCTGTGTGTGGAGCAGGATGGATAGCAGATGGTCCTGTTTATCTTTGTATCCTGTGTGTGGAGCAGGATGGATAGCAGATGGTCCCGGCACCAGTAAAATGAAAATACATGCAGTAAAATGTGCCTGTGTTCATTTCTCATCCCCTAGGTTAGACCCCCTACACACATGCTCTCTCTGCTCTACTGGCTTCACACACACACACACACACACACACACACACACACACACACACACACACACACACACACCCTGCTGGCTTCAAATGCACACATACACCATCTGCACACGGGCAAAACGTGTCAGAGTGGAGCTGACAGTGTGTTAAGGCCGTAAGAGTGTGCTTAGGGCCTGTATTATTTTCACTAAGCTACAAACAGATTTGTCTACAAAATATACAGCCAATGAGAGGAGAGAGGAACAAGGGAATCATGTTGCAGTAAGAGGAGTGTTAAGACCTGACAGAGGGAATAGTATTTAGAAGGAGGAGATAGCATGTTCATCCCCAGAGGAAGTCTAAATCCTCTCCTTTCTTCTCCCTTCTCTGTCGTTCTCTCTCTCCCGTCTTAACTCTGAGACGAGTGCTAGGTCTTTCTGACGAGGTGTCTTTTTCAGTGTGTGTGTGCGTGTGTTTTCGGCTTCTGGTAGTCCTAGCTTATCCCTCTGAGTGTGTGTGTTCTGCAGGGATAGAAGCACCTTCGCTTGTCTCATCGCCTTACTGTACAGCACAGAGAGAGAGAGAGAGAGAGAGAGAGAGAGAGAGAGAGAGAGAGTGGGAGAGAGAGAGAGAGAGAGAGAGAGGCTTCAGCTTACCTTTACCAGGGTTTGGGGAGGAATCATGTTCTGTAACAAATCACTCTTCATTATACTTCCAGCGATCAGTAGAAAACAGCCTAGCTAGAAAGAAAATGGCTGCTTTTCCGTGTCACACATTTCTTTGTTAGTATTGTATTTAAGGTAAAATGTCCAAATAGCTGGTTTCTTTAGTTGTAATGCACAGGAAGAGCTGATCTCTGTAATGCACAGGAAGAGCTGATCTCTGTAATGCACAGGAAGAGCTGATCTCTGTAATGCACAGTAAGAGCTGATCTCTGTAATGCACAGGAAGAGCTGATCTCTGTAATGCACAGGAAGAGCTGATCTCTGTAATGCACAGGAAGAGCTGATCTCTGTAATGCACAGTAAGAGCTGATCTCTGTAATGCACAGGAAGAGCTGATCTCTCTAATCTCTGTGCATTGTCTATGTTGAGTGACATCTCTCCACAGACGTCACAGTTGTCATTGTCCTCTGTTCCTCTCTCTTCATATAACCCAGTAAGAGAATGTCATAATCACTGCCATCTGACTAGTATAGCTCTGTATTTCATGGCTGAAATGACGAAAGGATGGGGGAAAAGAAGGGATGTACAGAGGCTGAAGGAAGGAGGCATGCTGCATGGTTAATAGACTGTCTGTTTTCATTCAAATGAGAGAATGGGAGAGGGATCAGGATAGAGTGCAGGAGCAGACTTAAAGTAGCTTTCCCTGGAATCCTATTGTAGCAGGTCACTGCATTCCTCTCCACATGATGCATCTGAGGAAGTGAAGAGCTCTCTGAGAGAGACAAACTTATAGAGGCTATGACAGGACATAAACCTTCCATGACAGGACATACACCTTCCATCCCTCCTCCTCCACCTCTCCATCCCTCCTCCTCCTCCTCTCCATCCCTCCTCCTCCACCCCTCCATCCCTCCTCCTCCACCTCTCCATCCCTCCTCCTCAATCCCTCCTCCTCCACCCCTCCATCCCTCCTCCTCCACCTCTCCATCCCTCCTCCTCAATCCCTCCTCCTCCATCCCTCCTCCTCCACTCCTCCATCCCTCCTCCTCCACCCCTCCATCCCTCCTCCTCCACCTCTCCATCCCCCCTCCTCCATCCCTCCTCCTCCATCCCTCCTCCTCCACCCCTCCATCCCTCCTCCTCCACCCCTCCTCCTCCATCCCTCCTCCTCCACCCCTCCACCCCTCCATCCCTCTTCCTCCACCCCTCCATCCCTCCTCCTCCACCCCTCCATCCCTCCTCCTCCACCCCTCCACCCCTCGATCCCTCCTCCTCCACCCCTCCATCCCTCCTCCTCCACCCCTCCTCCTCCATCCCTCCTCCTCCACCCCTCGATCCCTCCTCCTCCACCTCTCCATCCCTCCTCCTCCACCTCTCCATCCGTCCTCCTCCACCCCTCCACCCCTCCATCCGTCCTCCTCCACCCCTCCACCCCTCCTCCTCCACCTCTCCATCCCTCCTCCATCCCTCCTCCTCCACCTCTCCATCCCTCCTCCTCCATCCCTCCTCCTCCACCCCTCCATCCCTCCTCCTCTACCCCTCTATCCCTCCTCTTCCACCTCTCCATCCCTCCTCCTCCATCCCTCCTCCTGCACCTCTCCATCCCTCCTCTTCCACCCCTCCATCCCTCCTCCTCGATCCCTCCTCCTCCACCTCTCCTCCTTCACCCCTCCATCCCTCCTCCTCCACCTCTCCATCCCTCCTCCTCCATCCCTCCTCCTCCACCCCTCCACCCCTCCATCCCTCCTCCTCCACCTCTCCATCCCTCCTCCTCCATCCCCCCTCCATCCTCCTTCTCCACCCTTCCATCCCTCCTCCTCCACCTCTCCATCCCTCCTCCTCCACCTCTCCATCCCTCCTCCTCCTCCACCCCTCCATCCCTCCTCCTCCATCCCTCCTCCTCCACCTCGCCATCCCTCCTCCTCCATCCCTCCTCCTCCACCTCTCCATCCCTCCTCCTCCATCCCTCCTCCTCCACCTCTCCTGTTGCTCTTAAACCGGTGGGTTGGCAGGGCTTGTCTCCCCAGAAGTCCTTGATGTGTGCATGAGAGTGATGATAAGCTTAATGCAGTCTGTGTTCCAGACGTGACGACCACATTAATATCACACTAATACTGCCCTGTGTCTGCTGAATGCTAATCATACTCTGTCTCTCTCTCTCTCTCACACACACACACACACACACACACACACAGACATGCACACACACGCACACACATGCACATACACACACTGTAGTCTTTCTAGGCTAGTTGATGTTGTGAGTCAGCTATGGACTGCCAGGTTTGGAGGAGCTTTTCTGGTCACCTGTATGGTATGATTTGAGTGTGTTATATCGCTCATTGGATGACTTCAATTGTCCTTTAGTGCAGTAATCCTCTGTAGAGCTTTACGGGGTGTTAATTCTGAGGAAGGAAAGAGAGAGAACATGAAAGAAAGATAGAAAAAACACATAAAGGAGTGTGGATGGAGGGATGAGTTAAACAGAGGTGAAAGCAGTCTAGCCTGTTATCTGAGTCGATGACAGTTGGCCTGAGTAAACACACACACACACACACACACACACACACACACACACACACACACACACACCTGGGCTGTGAAAGGACAAGTTGAACATCAAAGCAGCTATGTATCCATGCCATCAGGCCAGGGGTTAAAAGAGGAATCTAGAGCAGGAAGCAGAGGGGGGAGAAACAGTTCAAATCCGTTACACACTGTAGCAACGAGCATGCCCCGCCCACCAACGAGCATGCCCCGCCCAGACAGAGGATCTGTCATCTATTTCCTGTGTTTGTGGGACGCAAAATACACTTTCCACTTAAGTCTTGCTGGATTGAATGCTTTCATTTTACTCCTGGGACTCTTTCATACTCTTCCTTGTGCCTGTCGTTTTTTCCCGTTAACGTTGCCTGAAATGGGCTGAATGGAATACGTTGTCTTTCAGTTGCATCTATAAGAACAATAATGCTTATTCGGGGATGTAACGCTCCAGCCTCGTCACTTGCATCACAAAAAAGAGAAGAAAGATGGGTGCACATTGTTTGTGGAATTTTAAAAAGTAATAAATTGCTACAGTTGAAAAGTTTTTCCAAATTAGATGTGCTGAAATGAAAGCAACTTCCAAAACTGAGCGCTGATTATAGTGATATTATGTCTGATCTCGCAAACAATGTAAAGTATGTTTAGATAGGTGTAATCTGGAGGAAAGCATGTTGATTTTTAATCTGAGGGTATCCTGCTATTGACATACTTGTTGAATTATCCAACAGAACGTGACAACAGGTATTGATGAGGTAGTCTAGACAGCGCAGGTGAGTGCAGGTAGACCTAGAGTCCTAGACAGAGGAGGTGAGTGCAGGTAGACCTAGAGTCCTAGACAGAGCAGGTGAGTGCAGGTAGATCTAGAGTCCTAGACAGAGCAGGTGAGTGCAGGTAGACCTAGAGTCCTAGACAGAGGAGGTGAGTGCAGGTAGATCTAGAGTCCTAGACAGAGCAGGTGAGTGCAGGTAGACCTAGAGCCCTAGACAGAGGAGGTGAGGTCAGGTAGCCCTAGAGTCCTAGACAGAGGAGGTGAGTGCAAGTCGACCTAGATTCCTAGACAGAGGAGGTGAGTGCAAGTCGACCCAGAGTCCTAGACAGAGGAGGTGAGTGCTGGTAGACCTAGAGTCCTAGACAGAGGAGGTGAGTGCAGGTTGACCTAGTCCTAGACAGAGGAGGTGAGTGCAGGTTGACCTAGAGTCCTAGACAGGGGAGGTGGGTGCAGGTCGACCTAGAGTCCTAGACAGAGGAGGTGAGTGCAGGTAGATCTAGAGTCCTAGACAGAGGAGGTGACTGCAGGTAGACCTAGAGTCCTAGACAGAGGAGATGAGTGCAGGTAGACCTAGAGCCCTAGACAGAGGAGGTGAGGTCAGGTAGCCCTAGAGTCCTAGACAGAGGAGGTGAGTGCAAGTCGACCTAGATTCCTAGACAGAGGAGGTGAGTGCTGGTCGACCTAGAGTCCTAGACAGAGGAGGTGAGTGCAAGTCGACCTAGAGTCCTAGACAGAGGAGGTGAGTGCAAGTCGACCTAGAGTCCTAGACAGAGCAGGTGAGTGCAGGTTGACCTAGAATCCTAGACCAGAATCCTAGACAGAGGAGGTGAGTACAAGTCGACGTAGAGTCCTAGACAGAGGAGGTGAGTGAAGGTAGATCTAGAGTCCTAGACAGAGGAGGTGAGTGCAGGTTGACCTAGAGTCCTAGACAGAGGGGGTGAGTGCAGGTTGACCTAGAGTCCTAGACAGAGGAGGTGAGTGCAGGTAGACCTAGAGTCCTAGACAGAGGAGGTGAGTGCAGGTCGACCTAGAGTCCTAGACAGAGGAGGTGAGTGCAGGTTGACCTAGAGTCCTAGACAGAGGGGGTGAGTGCAGGTAGATCTAGAGTCCTAGACAGAGGGGGTGACTGCAGGTATACCTAGAGTCCTAGACAGAGGAGGTGAGTGCAGGTAGACCTAGAGTCCTAGACAGAGGAGGTGAGTGCAAGTCGACCTAGAGTCCTAGACAGAGGAGGTGAGTGCAAGTTGACCTAGAGTCCTAGACAGAGCAGGTGAGTGCTGGTTGACCTAGATTCCTAGACAGAGGAGGTGAGTGCTGGTTGACCTAGAGTCCTAGACAGAGGAAGTGAGTGCAGGTTGACCTAGAGTCCTAGACAGAGGAGGTGAGTGCTGGTTGACCTAGAGTCCTAGAAAGAGGGGGTGAGTGCAAGTTGACCTAGAGTCCTAGACAGAGGAGGTGAGTGCTGGTTGACCTAGAGTCCTAGACAGAGGAAGTGAGTGCAGGTTGACCTAGAGTCCTAGACAGAGGAGGTGAGTGCTGGTTGACCTAGAGTCCTAGACAGAGGAGGTGAGTGCTGGTTGACCTAGAGTCCTAGACAGAGGAGGTGAGTGCTGGTTGACCTAGAGTCCTAGACAGAGGAAGTGAGTGCAGGTTGACCTAGAGTCCTAGACAGAGGAGGTGAGTGCTGGTTGACCTAGAGTCCTAGACAGAGGAGGTGAGTGCTGGTTGACCTAGAGTCCTAGACAGAGGAGGTGAGTGCTGGTTGACCTAGAGTCCTAGACAGAGGAAGTGAGTGCTGGTTGACCTAGAGTCCTAGACAGAGGAAGTGAGTGCAGGTTGACCTAGAGTCCTAGACAGAGGAGGTGAGTGCTGGTTGACCTAGAGTCCTAGACAGAGGGGGTGAGTGCAAGTTGACCTAGAGTCCTAGACAGAGGAGGTGAGTGCTGGTTGACCTAGAGTCCTAGACAGAGGAGGTGAGTGCTGGTTGACCTAGAGTCCTAGACAGAGGAGGTGAGTGCTGGTTGACCTAGAGTCCTAGACAGAGGAGGTGAGTGCAGGTTGACCTAGAGTCCTAGACAGAGGAGGTGAATGCTGGTTGACCTAGAGTCCTAGACAGAGGAGGTGAGTGCTGGTTGACCTAGAGTCCTAGACAGAGGAGGTGAGTGCTGGTTGACCTAGAGTCCTAGACAGAGGAGGTGAGTGCTGGTTGACCTAGAGTCCTAGACAGAGGAGGTGAGTGCTGGTTGACCTTAGAGTCCTAGACAGAGGAAGTGAGTGCTGGTTGACCTAGAGTCCTAGACAGAGGAAGTGAGTGCTGGTTGACCTAGAGTCCTAGACAGAGGAGGTGAGTGCTGGTTGACCTAGAGTCCTAGACAGAGGAAGTGAGTGCTGGTTGACCTAGAGTCCTAGACAGAGGAAGTGAGTGCTGGTTGACCTAGAGTCCTAGACAGAGGAGGTGAGTGCTGGTTGACCTAGAGTCCTAGACAGAGCAGGTGAGTGCAGGTAGACCTAGAGCCCTAGACAGAGGAGGTGAGGTCAGGTAGCCCTAGAGTCCTAGACAGAGGAGGTGAGTGCAAGTCGACCTAGATTCCTAGACAGAGGAGGTGAGTGCAAGTCGACCCAGAGTCCTAGACAGAGGAGGTGAGTGCTGGTAGACCTAGAGTCCTAGACAGAGGAGGTGAGTGCAGGTTGACCTAGTCCTAGACAGAGGAGGTGAGTGCAGGTTGACCTAGAGTCCTAGACAGGGGAGGTGGGTGCAGGTCGACCTAGAGTCCTAGACAGAGGAGGTGAGTGCAGGTAGATCTAGAGTCCTAGACAGAGGAGGTGACTGCAGGTAGACCTAGAGTCCTAGACAGAGGAGATGAGTGCAGGTAGACCTAGAGCCCTAGACAGAGGAGGTGAGGTCAGGTAGCCCTAGAGTCCTAGACAGAGGAGGTGAGTGCAGGTTGACCTAGAGTCCTAGACAGGGGAGGTGGGTGCAGGTCGACCTAGAGTCCTAGACAGAGGAGGTGAGTGCAGGTAGATCTAGAGTCCTAGACAGAGGAGGTGACTGCAGGTAGACCTAGAGTCCTAGACAGAGGAGATGAGTGCAGGTAGACCTAGAGCCCTAGACAGAGGAGGTGAGGTCAGGTAGCCCTAGAGTCCTAGACAGAGGAGGTGAGTGCAAGTCGACCTAGATTCCTAGACAGAGGAGGTGAGTGCAAGTCGACCTAGAGTCCTAGACAGAGGAGGTGAGTGCAAGTCGACCTAGAGTCCTAGACAGAGGAGGTGAGTGCAAGTCGACCTAGAGTCCTAGACAGAGCAGGTGAGTGCAGGTTGACCTAGAATCCTAGACCAGAATCCTAGACAGAGGAGGTGAGTACAAGTCGACGTAGAGTCCTAGACAGAGGAGGTGAGTGAAGGTAGATCTAGAGTCCTAGACAGAGGAGGTGAGTGCAGGTTGACCTAGAGTCCTAGACAGAGGGGGTGAGTGCAGGTTGACCTAGAGTCCTAGACAGAGGAGGTGAGTGCAGGTAGACCTAGAGTCCTAGACAGAGGAGGTGAGTGCAGGTCGACCTAGAGTCCTAGACAGAGGAGGTGAGTGCAGGTTGACCTAGAGTCCTAGACAGAGGGGGTGAGTGCAGGTAGATCTAGAGTCCTAGACAGAGGGGGTGACTGCAGGTATACCTAGAGTCCTAGACAGAGGAGGTGAGTGCAGGTAGACCTAGAGTCCTAGACAGAGGAGGTGAGTGCAAGTCGACCTAGAGTCCTAGACAGAGGAGGTGAGTGCAAGTTGACCTAGAGTCCTAGACAGAGCAGGTGAGTGCTGGTTGACCTAGATTCCTAGACAGAGGAGGTGAGTGCTGGTTGACCTAGAGTCCTAGACAGAGGAAGTGAGTGCAGGTTGACCTAGAGTCCTAGACAGAGGAGGTGAGTGCTGGTTGACCTAGAGTCCTAGAAAGAGGGGGTGAGTGCAAGTTGACCTAGAGTCCTAGACAGAGGAGGTGAGTGCTGGTTGACCTAGAGTCCTAGACAGAGGAAGTGAGTGCAGGTTGACCTAGAGTCCTAGACAGAGGAGGTGAGTGCTGGTTGACCTAGAGTCCTAGACAGAGGAGGTGAGTGCTGGTTGACCTAGAGTCCTAGACAGAGGAGGTGAGTGCTGGTTGACCTAGAGTCCTAGACAGAGGAAGTGAGTGCAGGTTGACCTAGAGTCCTAGACAGAGGAGGTGAGTGCTGGTTGACCTAGAGTCCTAGACAGAGGAGGTGAGTGCTGGTTGACCTAGAGTCCTAGACAGAGGAGGTGAGTGCTGGTTGACCTAGAGTCCTAGACAGAGGAAGTGAGTGCTGGTTGACCTAGAGTCCTAGACAGAGGAAGTGAGTGCAGGTTGACCTAGAGTCCTAGACAGAGGAGGTGAGTGCTGGTTGACCTAGAGTCCTAGACAGAGGGGGTGAGTGCAAGTTGACCTAGAGTCCTAGACAGAGGAGGTGAGTGCTGGTTGACCTAGAGTCCTAGACAGAGGAGGTGAGTGCTGGTTGACCTAGAGTCCTAGACAGAGGAGGTGAGTGCTGGTTGACCTAGAGTCCTAGACAGAGGAGGTGAGTGCAGGTTGACCTAGAGTCCTAGACAGAGGAGGTGAATGCTGGTTGACCTAGAGTCCTAGACAGAGGAGGTGAGTGCTGGTTGACCTAGAGTCCTAGACAGAGGAGGTGAGTGCTGGTTGACCTAGAGTCCTAGACAGAGGAGGTGAGTGCTGGTTGACCTAGAGTCCTAGACAGAGGAGGTGAGTGCTGGTTGACCTAGAGTCCTAGACAGAGGAAGTGAGTGCTGGTTGACCTAGAGTCCTAGACAGAGGAAGTGAGTGCTGGTTGACCTAGAGTCCTAGACAGAGGAGGTGAGTGCTGGTTGACCTAGAGTCCTAGACAGAGGAGGTGAGTGCTGGTTGACCTAGAGTCCTAGACAGAGGAAGTGAGTGCTGGTTGACCTAGAGTCCTAGACAGAGGAGGTGAGTGCTGGTTGACCTAGAGTCCTAGACAGAGGAGGTGAGTGCTGGTTGAACTAGAGTCCTAGACAGAGGAGGTGAGTGCTGGTTGACCTAGAGTCCTAGACAGAGGAGGTGAGTGCTGGTTGACCTAGAGTCCTAGACAGAGGAGGTGAGTGCAGGTTGACCTAGAGTCCTAGACAGAGGAAGTGAGTGCAGGTTGACCTAGAGTCCTAGACAGAGGAGGTGAGTGCTGGTTGACCTAGAGTCCTAGACAGAGGAGGTGAGTGCTGGTTGACCTAGAGTCCTAGACAGAGGAGGTGAGTGCTGGTTGACCTAGAGTCCTAGACAGAGGAGGTGAGTGCTGGTTGACCTAGAGTCCTAGACAGAGGAGGTGAGTGCTGGTTGACCTAGAGTCCTAGACAGAGGAGGTGAGTGCTGGTTGACCTAGAGTCCTAGACAGAGGAGGTGAGTGCTGGTTGACCTAGAGTCCTAGACAGAGGAGGTGAGTGCTGGTTGACCTAGAGTCATAGACAGAGGAGGTGAGTGCTGGTTGACCTAGAGTCCTAGACAGAGGAGGTGAGTGCTGGTTGACCTAGAGTCCTAGACAGAGGAGGTGAGTGCTGGTTGACCTAGAGTCCTAGACAGAGGAGGTGAGTGCTGGTTGACCTAGAGTCCTAGACAGAGGAGGTGAGTGCTGGTTGACCTAGAGTCCTAGACAGAGGAGGTGAGTGCTGGTTGACCTAGAGTCCTAGACAGAGGAGGTGAGTGCTGGTTGACCTAGAGTCCTAGACAGAGGAAGTGAGTGCTGGTTGACCTAGAGTCCTAGACAGAGGAGGTGAGTGCTGGTAGATCTAGAGTCCTAGACAGAGGAGGTGAGTGCTGGTTGACCTAGAGTCCTAGACAGAGGAGGTGAGTGCTGGTTGACCTAGAGTCCTAGACAGAGGAGGTGAGTGCTGGTTGACCTAGAGTCCTAGACAGAGGAGGTGAGTGCTGGTTGACCTAGAGTCCTAGACAGAGGAGGTGAGTGCTGGTTGACCTAGAGTCCTAGACAGAGGAGGTGAGTGCTGGTTGACCTAGAGTCCTAGACAGAGGAGGTGAGTGCTGGTTGACCTAGAGTCCTAGACAGAGGAGGTGAGTGCTGGTTGACCTAGAGTCCTAGGCAGAGGAGGTGAGTGCTGGTTGACCTAGAGTCCTAGACAGAGGAGGTGAGTGCTGGTTGACCTAGAGTCCTAGACAGAGGAGGTGAGTGCTGGTTGACCTAGAGTCCTAGACAGAGGAGGTGAGTGCTGGTTGACCTAGAGTCCTAGACAGAGGAGGTGAGTGCTGGTTGACCTAGAGTCCTAGACAGAGGAGGTGAGTGCTGGTTGACCTAGAGTCCTAGACAGAGGAGGTGAGTGCTGGTTGACCTAGAGTCCTAGACAGAGGAGGTGAGTGCTGGTTGACCTAGAGTCCTAGACAGAGGAGGTGAGTGCTGGTTGACCTAGAGTCCTAGACAGAGGAGGTGAGTGCTGGTTGACCTAGAGTCCTAGACAGAGGAGGTGAGTGCTGGTTGACCTAGAGTCCTAGACAGAGGAGGTGAGTGCTGGTTGACCTAGAGTCCTAGACAGAGGAAGTGAGTGCTGGTTGACCTAGAGTCCTAGACAGAGGAGGTGAGTGCTGGTAGATCTAGAGTCCTAGACAGAGGAGGTGAGTGCTGGTTGACCTAGAGTCCTAGACAGAGGAGGTGAGTGCTGGTTGACCTAGAGTCCTAGACAGAGGAGGTGAGTGCTGGTTGACCTAGAGTCCTAGACAGAGGAGGTGAGTGCTGGTTGACCTAGAGTCCTAGACAGAGGAGGTGAGTGCTGGTTGACCTAGAGTCCTAGACAGAGGAGGTGAGTGCTGGTTGACCTAGAGTCCTAGACAGAGGAGGTGAGTGCTGGTTGACCTAGAGTCCTAGACAGAGGAGGTGAGTGCTGGTTGACCTAGAGTCCTAGGCAGAGGAGGTGAGTGCTGGTTGACCTAGAGTCCTAGACAGAGGAGGTGAGTGCTGGTTGACCTAGAGTCCTAGACAGAGGAGGTGAGTGCTGGTTGACCTAGAGTCCTAGACAGAGGAGGTGAGTGCTGGTTGACCTAGAGTCCTAGACAGAGGAGGTGAGTGCTGGTTGACCTAGAGTCCTAGACAGAGGAGGTGAGTGCTGGTTGACCTAGAGTCCTAGACAGAGGAGGTGAGTGCTGGTTGACCTAGAGTCCTAGACAGAGGAGGTGAGTGCTGGTTGACCTAGAGTCCTAGACAGAGGAGGTGAGTGCTGGTTGACCTAGAGTCATAGACAGAGGAGGTGAGTGCTGGTTGACCTAGAGTCCTAGACAGAGGAGGTGAGTGCTGGTTGACCTAGAGTCCTAGACAGAGGAAGTGAGTGCTGGTTGACCTAGAGTCCTAGACAGAGGAAGTGTTTGTTGTTGCAGCCCTTTATGTTAATGTTTTCATAAAAGCAAAGTGTATATATTTTTGTTTATTATTTTCTTTTTTTTCACCTTTATTTAACCAGGTAGGCTAGTTGAGAACAAGTTCTCATTTACAACGGCGACCTGGCCAAGATAAAGCAAAGCAGTTCAACACATATAACAACACCGAGTTACACATAAACGTACAGTCAATAACACAATAGAAACATCTATGTACAGTGTGTGCAAATGTAGTAAGATTAGGAAGGTAAGGAAATAAAATAGGCCATTGTGGCGAAATAATTACAATTTAGCATTAACACTGGAGTGATAGATGTGCAGATGATGATGTGCAAGTAGAGATACTGGGGTGCAATGTAGCAAAAAAATAAATAACAATATGGGGATGTGGTAGTTGGGTGGGCTATTTGCAGATGGGCTGTGTATAGGTGCAGTGATTGGTAAGCTGCTCTGACAGCTGATGCTTATAGTTAGAGAGGAAGATATAAGTCTCCAGCCTCAGTGATTTTTGCAATTTGTTCCAGTCATTGGCAGCAGAGAACTGGAAGGAAAGGCGGCCAAAGGATGAGTTGGCTTTGCTGCTGGTGCGCGTGCTATGGGTGGGTGTTGCTATGGTGACCAGTGAGCTGAGATAAGGTGGGGCTTTACCTAACAAAGACTTATAGATGACCTGAAGCCAGTGCGTTTGGCGTCGAATATGAAGCGAGGGCCAGCCAACGAGAGCATACAGGTTACAGTGGTGGGTAGTAAATGGGGCTTTGGTGACAAAACGGATTGCACTGTGATAGACTGCATCCAATTTGCTGAGTAGTGTGTTGGAGGCTATTTTGTAAATGACATCGCTGAAGTTAAGGATCGGTAGGATAGTCAGTTTTACGAGGGTATGTTTGGCAGCATGAGTGAAGGATGCTTTGTTGCGAAATAGGAAGCCGAATCTAGATGTCATTTTGGGTTGGAGATGCTTAATGTAAGTCTGGAAGGGGAGTTTACAGTCTAACCAGACACCTAGGGATTTGTAAATGTCCACATATTCTAAGTCAGAAACGTCCAGAGTAGTGATGCTAGATGGGCGGGCTGGTGCGGGCCGCGATCGTTTGAAGTGCATGCATTTAGTTCTTGCATTTAAGAGCAGTTGGAGGCCACGGAAGGAGTGTTGTATGGCATTGAAGCTCGTCTGGAGGTTTGTTAACACAGAGTCGAAGAAGGGCCAGAAGTATACAGAATAGTGTTATCTGCATAGAGGTGGATCAGAGAATCACCGGCAGCAAGAGCGACATCATTGATGTATACAGAGAAAAGAGTCGGCCCGAGAATTGAACCCTGTGGCACATCCATAGAGACTGCCATTTATGAGAATTAGGCAAGTATAATTGTCTTTATTTTAACACACAATATCAAATAAATACCTGATACCATTAGAACATGTGTATAAGAGTGCACTCAACAACAAAAAAACTGTGAAAATTTATTTGATAAATTGAATAGCTGAATTCCCACCAAAATCCCTGAATGCCATTCATTATTTATCCCTGAATGCCATTCATTATTTATTCCTGAATGCCATTCATTATTCATCCCTGAATGCCATTCATTATTCACCCATGAATGCCATTCATTATTTATTCCTGAATGCCATTCATTATTTATTCCTGAATGCCATTCATTATTCATCCCTGAATGCCATTCATTATTCATCCCTGAATGCCATTCATTATTCACCCCTGAATGCCATTCATTATTCATCCCTGAATGCCATTCATTATTCACCCCTGAATGCCATTCATTATTCACCCCTGAATGCCATTCATTATTCATCCCTGAATGCCATTCATTATTCATCCCTGAATGCCATTCATTATTCATCCCTGAATGCCATTCATTATTCATCCCTGAATGCCATTCATTATTCATCCCTGAATGCCATTAATTATTCATCCCTGAATGCCATTCATTATTCACCCCTGAATGCCATTCATTATTCATCCCTGAATGCCATTCATTATTCACCCCTGAATGCCATTCATTATTTATCCCTGAATGCCATTTATTATTTGTCCCTGAATGCCATTCATTATTTGTCCATGCCAGTAAAATGTTTTATGCCTGATAGATTTAAAAAAGTCAAACAGTTTGGAGTATCTTTATCTATTGTCCATCTGTTGCATTTATTACAATAGTTTTTAAAACATCGGAACAATTTTGATGACTGTTCGTCACACAGAGCGACAGAGCGTTGTATAACGCTTTCATAAATTTGAACCACACTAAAGTTCATAGAACTACATCTGAAAACAACGCTCCATTGCTGCGTTTGCATAGTGTGCGTGAAGTGTAGGGCCCTTAATATGGAGCGAGAAAGGGGGAGGCAGGGAGAGTTTTGCCTGTGTTAAAGACCTAATCAATTTGGTTGTTTTGGCAGTTGTTGTGTGAAGGGGGAGGGGGAGGCAGGGTTGACAGCATGTCACGGCTGGTTAAAAGGAGAGAGAGAGAGAGAGAGAGAGAGAGAGAGAGAGAGAGAGAGAGAGAGAGAGAGAGAGAGCGAGAGAGAGAGAGAGAGAGAGAGAGAGAGCGAGAGAGGCCTTGTTGCTAAATGCTGTAAATAACATCAGAGGCCAAAGTTAAATGGAAATCGATGCAGTTACCCTATTAGCATGGGCTTGAACTCACACAGGCTTTGTAACATCTCTAACCTCGCTCTCACACTGACCCTCTCTCTCCCTCTCTCTCCCTCTCTCTCCCTATCCCTTTCTCCCTCCCTCTCTCTCCCTATCCCTCCCTCTCTCTCTCTCCCTCTCTCTCCCTATCCCTTCCTCCCTCCCTCTCTCTCCCTCTCTCTCCCTATCCCTTAATTCCTCCCTCTCCCTCCCTCTCCCTCCCTCTCTCCCTCTCTCTCCCTATCCCTTCTTCCCTCCCTCTCTCTCCCTATCCCTCCCTCCCTCTCTCTCCCTCTCTCTCCCTATCCCTCCCTCCCTCCCTCCCTCTCCCTCCCTCTCCCTCCCTCTCTCTCCCTCTCTCTCCCTATCCCTTCCTACCTCCCTCTCTCTCCCTATCCCTCCCTCCCTCTCTCTCCCTATCCCTTCCTCACTCCCTCTCTCTCCCTATCCCTTCCTCCCTCCCTCTCCCTCCCTCCCTCTCTCTCCCTCTCTCTCCCTATCCCTTCCTCCCTCCCTCTCTCTCCCTCTCTCTCCCTATCCCTTCCTCCCTCCCTCTCTCCCTATCCCTTCCTCCCTCCCTCCCGCTCTCTCCCTATCCCTTCCTCCCTCCCTCTCCCTCCCTCTCTCTCCCTATCCCTTCCTCCCTCCCTCTCTCTCCCTCTCTCCTGCTTATATGGATCTCCTATTTTGAAACATCTTTCATACAACACAAATACAGTAAAAGCCGGGAGAAAGTCAGTGTGCTGTATATTTGACTAAACATTAACTAGGGTGTGTCTGTAATTAGGTGTCCCGGTAACTGACCCTGTGTGTGGGATGATCCCCTATATAATGACAACCATAATGATTTGGTTTACATTTGCATAACCCCCCTAATCACCCTTATTTGAATACCTAACGATTGTGGGGTAGATGATTCTGTGGAATGCTAAGTCATAATTAGGTAAATAATTGCCTTGGCTTTAGCCTGCCTCTCCTCTTCCATACACCATCTGTTGGAGAGGGTGTTGGGGGGGGGGGGGTGAGAAGAGGGGGAGGTAGAAGAAGAAGAATGAAAATATGAAGATGCTGTTGTTTTAATTTGGAGTGAAGATACACCAGACTATGACACAGATACAGTATGTCTACTCTTTCCTCCCTCTAGTTCTCTCTCCATCTCTCTATTCCTTCTTTCTTTCTTTCTTTCTTTCCTCCCTCTTGTTCTCTCTCCATCTCTCTATTCCTTCTTTCCTTCCACACTGGAGCAGCAATATGAGGATTCTGAAACAGACTAAGGGAGATAGCTATCTAACTGTATACCTGCTCAAGCATATAAGCTTCTCACTGGTGCCATAAGGCTGCGTTGTATGGCTCTGTTATAGAAGAGTATCAGAATGATTGGTTTACTAAGCTTTGTTTTGTTTCAAACAGAGACAGCTGGGTTGATGTTAATGTCTTGTTTTTGTTGTGTTGTTGTGAGTCCAGAAATGGTACACCTACAGCTTATTGCTGGTGATTAGGTATTAATCACCAGCATTCTCTTTGTATGTTTGAGTGTGCGACATTCGTTCATGCATGTACATTTGTGTGTAGGTGTCTGTGTGTGTGTGTGTGTGTGTGTGTGTGTGTGTGTGTGTGTGTGTGTGTGTGTGTGTGTGTGTGTGTGTGTGTGTGTGTGTGTGTGTGTGTTTACCTGTAGCTGACTATTGAGAGCTGAATGGCAGAATTGTGGGTATTGTAGTAAAGAACAGAACAGGTTGGTATAATGTATTGTTCATTATACAGTAACTGTCCGTCCCTCAAACAAAGCTGTTCATTAGACTCCTCTGTTCATCATTACATCTCTTCATCTCTTCTTTATCCCCCACTCTTTATTTGACAGAAGAGAAGCACACCATTAGAGCCTCCATCCTCTCTCTCTATCTTTAGCCTCCATCCTCTTTCTCTATCTTTAGCCTCCATCCTCTTTCTCTATCTTTAGCCTCCATCCTCTCTCTCTATCTTTAGCCTCCATCCTCTAGCTCTATCTTTAGCCTCCATCCTCTATCTCTATCTTTAGCCTCCATCCTCTATCTCTATCTTTAGCCTCCATCCTCTAGCTCTATCTTTAGCCTCCATCCTCTAGCTCTATCTTTAGCCTCCATCCTCTATCTCTATCTTTAGCCTCCATCCTCTATCTCTATCTTTAGCCTCCATCCTCTATCTCTATCTTTAGCCTCCATCCTCTATCTCTATCTTTATCCTTCATTCTCTATCTCTATCTTTAGCCTCCATCCTCTCTCTCTATCTTTAGCCTCCATCCTATTTCTCTATCTTTAGCCTCCATCCTCTATCTCTAGCCTCCATCCTTTATCTCTATCTTTAGCCTCTATCCTCTTTCTCTATCTTTAGCCTCCATCCTCTATCTCTATCTTTAGCCTCCATCCTCTCTCTATCTTTAGCCTCCATCCTCTATCTCTATCTTTAGCCTCCATCCTCTATCTCTATCTTTAGCCTCCATCCTCTATCTCTATCTTTAGCCTCCATCCTCTTTCTCTATCTTTAGCCTCCATCCTCTATCTCTATCTTTAGCCTCCATCCTCTATCTTTAGCCTCCATCCTATTTCTCTATCTTTAGCCTCCATCCACTCTCTCTATCTTTAGCCTCCATCCTCTTTCTCTATCTTTAGCCTCCATCCTCTCACTCTATCTTTAGCCTCCATCCCCTCTCTCTATCTTTAGCCTCCATCCTCTATCTCTATCTTTAGCCTCCATCCTCAATCTCTATCTTTAGCCTCCATCCTCTATCTCTATCTTTAGCCTCCATCCTCTCTCTCTATCTTTATCCTCCATCCTATATCTCTATCTTTAGCCTCCATCCTCTATCTCTATCTTTAGCCTCCATCCTCTCTCTCTCTATCTTTAGCCTCCATCCTCTATCTCTGTCTTTAGCCTCCATCCTCTCTCTCTATCTTTAGCCTCCATCTGCTCTCTCTATCTTTAGCCTCCATCCTCTATCTCTATCTTTAGCCTCCATCCTCTATCTCTATCTTTAGCCTCCATACTCTCTCTCTCTTTAGCCTCCATCCTCTCTCTCTATCTTTAGCCTCCATCCTCTTTCTCTATCTTTAGCCTCCACCCTCTCTCTCTATCTTTATCCTCCATCCTATATCTCTATCTTTAGCCTCCATCCTCTCTCTCTCTTTAGCCTCCATCCTCTCTCTCTATCTTTAGCCTCCATCCCCTCTCTCTATCTTTAGCCTCCATCCTCTATCTCTATCTTTAGCCTCCATCCTATATCTCTATCTTTAGCCTCCATCCTCTATCTCTATCTTTAGCCTCCATCCTCTCTCTCTATCTTTATCCTCCATCCTATATCTCTATATTTAGCCTCCATCCTCTATCTCTATCTTTAGCCTCCATCCTCTTTCTCTATCTTTAGCCTCCATCCTCTATCTCTTTCTTTAGCCTCCATCCTCTCTATCTTTAGCCCCCTTCCTCTATCTCTTTTTCCCTACCTCTCTCTCCTTCCCTTCTTTCTCTTTGTGTCTGCCCTCCCCCTTATTCCCCCCAGTTTCTCTACCCCCTGCCTCCCTTCATCCCTACATTCCCCCTCACCTATCTCCTCCCTCCATCAGTCAGACAGTAAAGTAGGCATAGTGTCCTGTCTGCCTGTGTAATGATGGGAGGAGACGTTAGCTTCGCCTGGCGCTCCTTCTCTGCTATCGGAGCGAGGTGAGAACATTTGGGGCTAATTAGCTGCTGAAATATTGTCTATAAAGGCCTGGCACACTGCTAACTGCTCCCATCAAAACAGACCGAGCGGAGAGAAGAGGAGGGGGGGGGGGGGGGGGTGGGGGGGGGGGGGGGGGGGAATAACATAGGAGAGGAGTGTCTAGGAGAAGTGTGTGTGTGTGTGTGTGTGTGTGTGTGTGTGTGTGTGTGTGTGTGTGTGTGTGTGTGTGTGTGTGGTGGGGGGTGGGTGGGTGTGAGTGTGGGTGAGTGAGTGAACAAGGGTTTTGTCTGCTGAAGAGTAGCTGTTCTCTCTGAGTATTGGTGCTGACAGCTAACGATTAGCCACTGCCACCGTGGCTAATAAGGTAGTGTACATTCTTAATTGTGTCGCACCGGAAAGGTGGAGAGGTGGAATGGATTTGAAAAATGAGGGGAGTGATATCAAGGTGTGTGTTTGTCATGCTACAGCCCTGTGATGGTGTGTGTTGGTCATGCTACGGCCCTGTGATGGTGTGTGTTGGTCATGCTATGGCCCTGTGATGGTGTGTGTTTGTCATGCTACGGCCCTGTGATGGTGTGTGTTGGTCATGCTACGGCCCTGTGATGGTGTGTGTTTGTCATGCTACGGCCCTGTGATGGTGTGTGTTGGTCATGCTACGGACCTGTGATGGTGTGTGTTGGTCATGCTACGGACCTGTGATGGTGTGTGTTGGTCATGCTACGGCACTGTGATTTTGTGTGTTGGTCATGCTACGGCCCTGTGATGGTGTGTGTTGGTCATGCTACGGACCTGTGATGGTGTGTGTTGGTCATGCTACGGCCCTGTGATGGTGTGTGTTGGTCATGCTACGGACCTGTGATGGTGTGTGTTGGTCATGCTACGGCCCTGTGATGGTGTGTGTTGGTCATGCTACGGCCCTGTGATGGTGTGTGTTGGTCATGCTACGGCCCTGTGATGGTGTGTGTTGGTCATGCTACGGCCCTGTGATGGTGTGTGTTTGTCATGCTACGGCCCTGTGATGGTGTGTGTTGGTCATGCTACGGCCCTGTGATGGTGTGTGTTGGTCATGCTACGGCCCTGTGATGGTGTGTGTTGGTCATGCTACGGCCCTGTGATGGTGTGTGTTTGTCATGCTACGGCCCTGTGATGGTGTGTGTTGGTCATGCTACGGCCCTGTGATGGTGTGTGTTGGTCATGCTACGGACCTGTGATGGTGTGTGTTGGTCATGCTACGGCCCTGTGATGGTGTGTGTTGGTCATGCTACGGCCCTGTGATGGTGTGTGTTGGTCATGCTACGGACCTGTGATGGTGTGTGTTGGTCATGCTACGGCCCTGTGATGGTGTGTGTTGGTCATGCTACGGCCCTGTGATGGTGTGTGTTTGTCATGCTACGGCCCTGTGATGGTGTGTGTTGGTCATGCTACGGCCCTGTGATGGTGTGTGTTGGTCATGCTATGGCCCTGTGATGGTGTGTGTTGGTCATGCTACGGCCCTGTGATGGTGTGTGTTGGTCATGCTACGGCCCTGTGATGGTGTGTGTTTGTCATGCTACGGCCCTGTGATGGTGTGTGTTGGTCATGCTACGGCCCTGTGATGGTGTGTGTTTGTCATGCTATGGCCCTGTGATGGTGTGTGTTGGTCATGTTACGGCCCTGTGATGGTGTGTGTGGGTGTTGTTTGCTTCTTTGTGCACGTGTGTGTGCTGAGCGTGGGTTTTGCATATGTGTGCTTGGGTCGATCAGGCGAGGGCTGTTATTACCAGAAAACACACCCTACTAGCTGTGAGAGACGGAGGGAGAGTAGCTGTACGTAAGTAGTGTGCTTGGTTTGCCAGATCAATGATGTGTGGCTGTGTGATCGATGTGAGGGCTTAGAGGACTGAAGCGGACTAATGGGCAGGTCAGTGGATCAGGCACAGCCTCGCCTCCTACACCTGTTAATAGGCCTCACCACACTCCCCTGACACACACACTGAGAGAGAGAGGGGAAGGAGAAGAGGGAGAGAGAGGGGGAGAGAGATGGAGAGAGAACACTGGCATGCATGCTATACACGTATAGTGTATTTTTCATACACACACAGATACACACACACAGATACACACACAGATACACACACACATACACACACACATACACACACAGATACACACACACATACACACACAGATACACACACACAGATACACACACACATACACACACAGATACACACACACAGATATACACACACACATACACACACAGATACACACACACATACACACACAGATACACACACACAGATACACACCCACAGATACACACAGATACAGATACACACACACACAGACACACGCACACACACACACAGATACAGATACACACACAGATACACACACACACAGATACACACACAGATACACACACACACACAGATACACACACAGAGATACACACAGATACACACACTGACACACACACAGATACACACACAGTCACACATACAGATACACACAGACACACACACAGATACACACACAGATACACACACAGATACACATACAGATACACACACAGATACACACACAGACACACATACAGATACACACAGACACACACACAGATCCACACACAGATACACTGTGTGTGTGTGTGTGTGTGTGTTATTGGCAGCTGACGGTCTCACACTCAGATATATGACAAACACAGAGAGACCTCGTGGTTATACTACACAGGCAGGTTGGAGCCAGGGTATGATAGAAAAACATGTGAACTCTATCTCAGAATGTACGCCCTCTTCTAACCCTCTGCCTAAAAACTAGTTGATGTGTGTGTCTGTTGAAGAATCTCCTCCTCCCCTTTGAATCTGTTCTGCATGTTAAATGCCTTTATTTCCAGGGGCGGGGGGGGGGGGGGGGGGGGGGGGGGGGGGGGGTGCAACCATTCTTATGCTTTCACAGAGGTACAGAGACATTTGAGGGGGTTTGGGTAGGCATAGATGGATAGAGAGGAGGGGAAATTATGGGCTGACAGCCTAGAGGGGAAGAGGGGGCCCCAGGCAGTCCATGGGAGGGCCCCACTCTATGCTTCTCCCCCACTCTGAGTGTGTCTCCCCATAGCAGGCTCTGAAAGGCCTGCGACTTGTCCTCTAAACAAAGGGAGAGAAGGAGGGGAGGGGGGAGAGTGTGTGTGCCTTTCAGAGGAGAAGGGGAGTTCAGAAAGGAGGTGAAGGAGGCATTCTATTCAGCCATGGAGGGGGGGGGGGGGGGGGGGGGTGAAACACATGCTTTCACTGTGCCTGGCAATCCCACCGTCCGTCCGTCCTCACGCACACACACACGCACACACACACGCACGCACGCACGCACACGCACGCGCGCACGCACGCACACACACACACACACACACACACACACGCACACACACACACACACACACACACACACGCACACACACACACACACACAACTGCAATGTACACTGTGTGACACAAGGGCAAGGGGAAGGAGAGAGAGAGAGAGGTACACAGAGAAAGAGAGAGGGAACAGTGGGGCAATCAACTACAGGATTCAATACATGGAAAACATATTATGACCATTCCTCTGTTATATAGAGAGAACTACAGTAGGTGTTACTGGTATTAACATCTTCATCCTCATCTCTCAGTGTGCCAGGTTTGAGGCGAAGGGTGGAGATTGGAGCAAGGCTCTCATACCTCCCTCCCTCCCCCTCTCAGTCTCTCTCTTATTTCTTCATTAGCGTGCTGCTAGCTGCGGCCCACGCCGTGGAGCAAGGCCTTGTCTCCTGTGGCTGATAGATTGTAATGAATTTAACAGCAGTCAGATCCTTCAAAAGCCTCTCGTAAGCTTAAGCCCCTTTATTAAATTAAGCTAACGACGCCTAAGGCCAGGACCACTGACGAGAGGGATGGAGGGAGGGATGGAGATGGTGGAAGAGATGGGAGGAGAGGGAACTGGAGGGAAGAGATGGAGGGAGAGGAGACAGGTGGGAGGAGAGGGCTAGAGAGGGAGGGAGGGCTTAAAGACAGGGTAGAGAAAGGTGAGGGAAAGGGAGGGAGGACGGGTGAGGAGGGGAAGGGAATACCCGGTGGGCTCCCATACTTGTAGTGCACCTGCGGCTGCCTGGTTGAGAGGGAATAGTAATGAGGCCCTAGCAAAGCCTCACTGTGGGGATAACTCAATGCAAATGTGTGTTTTGAAAAGTATCTGCACTAGAAACCATCCAGTAAAACATGAATGTTTAACCACACTGCTGAATGCAGGCCTTTCAAAGCTGTGTTTAGACTCTCCCAGCTT
This sequence comes from Oncorhynchus mykiss, assembly GCF_013265735.2. Taxonomy (NCBI): domain Eukaryota; kingdom Metazoa; phylum Chordata; class Actinopteri; order Salmoniformes; family Salmonidae; genus Oncorhynchus; species Oncorhynchus mykiss. Next base: position 70,160,735 of record NC_048570.1, on the reverse strand, counting down.
CTATGTAAATGACTTAGTGTGCTTGAAGCCAAGCCTTTGACATGTTGATGGTTGTAGTGTGGTGAGATGACAGGGGTGTGTTTTATTTTTTTCTGTTTTTATGTGCATGCATGTGTGTGCCTTTGTGTGCCCGTGCCTGCGTGTGCGTGAGAGTGCATGCTTGCGTACGTGAGCGCGTGTCTGTTTATCTGTGTGTGTGCGTATGCATGTGTGTGCGTATGCGCGTATGCATGTCTGTGTTTGCGCGAGAATGCATGCTTGCGTACGTGAGCGCATGTCTGTGTGTGTGTGTTTGTGTGTGTGTGTAGAGCTGTCCTGGGGGCAGTATGCGTGTAGACAGCAGGCAGATGAGAAGTTGGTTCCCAGAACTGCATCATTAGTCAGGATCGTGTAGCCTCCTCTACCTGCTCTATTTCTCTCTCTCTCTCCCTCGCTCTCTCTCCCCCTATCTCTCTCTCTCCCCCCCTCTCTCTCTCTCTCCCTCTTACCCCCCCCCCCTCTCTATCTCTCGCTCCCTCTCCCCCCCCTCTCTCTCTCTCTCTCTCTCTCACGGGTCACACAGAGGTGATAGCTAAGCTTTCAGATAGATGAGCTCCCAGACACACATACTTTCTCTCTACTCTCCACACTCCAACACTCACTCCAGGTTGTAGTCAGGGCGTCTTGGACGTTCACTTCCAATCTCTCATCACCCCATCCCTCCTCCTCTCATCCCTCTATCCCCCCTCTAACTAAACTCGAATCCCCGGAGGTCAGGCTGCCTGAGGAGAGATTGTGTGTGTGTTTGTGGGGGGGGGGGGATATGGTCAGGCAAAAAATAAGAATTGCAGAGCAGTTGAAGTCCCATCAGAGCATCGGATAAGAGGCTCACTGTAGAGGTTATCTACAGTTTACCATCCTGATAGGAACTAAACCTCTCCTCCTCACCATCCCCCCTCTTCCTTTCTCCGTTCCTCTCTCTCTCTCCCTCCCCATTTCTCTCAATTCAATTCAAACGGTCTGTATGTTAACATTGACTTAGCAAGTGAAATAAACAATCACAAATTAACAGTTAACATTAAACACCCAAAAGTTTCAAAAGGTTTGAAATGTTAAATTATTAACTATGTACAAAAACAAACACAAAGAGTGTATTGGTCCGGACCTGTACAGGCCATTGGTCTATACACTTAACTAAATAAAATATTAACTAGCCTATACATGAAGATAAAATAGCTCAAAGACCAATTCAACTACTCACACCTTACACAACTAGCTCGCTCCACGAGGGCATGCTCACCAAGCTGGTGTGTTCTGTGTGAGTGTGTGCTGAGTGTGTGCTGTGTGCTGTTAGAGTGTGTTCTGTGTGTCTCGCTCTCTCGCTCTCTCTTTCGCTCTTTCTCTTTCTCTCTCTCTTTCTCTCAATTCACTGAAATTCAAAGGTCTTTGTTGGCATGGGAAACATATGTTTACATTGCCAAAGTATGTGAAATAAACAATCAAAAATGAACAGTAAACATTACACTCACAGACGTTTTAAAGGAATAGAGACATTTCAAACATGATATTATGTCTATATACAGTGTTGTAACGATGTACAAATAGTTAAAGTACAAAAGGGATAATAAATAAACATAAATATGGGTTGTATTTACAATGGTGTTTCTTCTTCACTGGTTGCCCTTTTCTCTCTCTCCCGCTCTCATCTCCACTCCCAGTCCTTCCTTCAGTAATCTATTTGAATATGAATGATATCTAGCTCAGTGCCCACTAGTCAACTACTCGTTATTGTTTTGTTTACAACACAGTTATTGGTAGTTTTTTTGTTCTATTTTTATTTGTTTTCTATTTATTTTTCGTTTTAAAAACAGCTTTTGAAGCTACGAAGAGGATATACTCAATGTGCAGGGACAAAATGTGTGAGCGAAGCCCTGACTTGGCAGGCAACAATTGGAAGTCTATGAGTTTTTACAATCAGAGTCCCATTATTCTCCAACACTGGCTTATTGAATGATCTACAATCAAGCCATTGATAAGTACACGGATGGGAGAGGGAGACAGTTCACGGTTAGTTCAGTGATAGGCTGCCCGGTATGTGGGAGCTGTGCTCTTGGTAGGTGTCTGCCCCCTTGTGGACATTCAGTGAAATTGTCATTTTCATAGCTCTTTACAGATTTGATGTCAATTCGATCGTCTATGCATTCAATAGCTAATGTACACGTAAATAAACTTATGTTATATTTTTTGGCTTACCTAAATCGGCTATTTCATGATAATTTTAGAAATTAAACTATATTTGAATTGTGTTATGTTTAAAAGTAGACTAGTGTTATCAAACGATTTAATGGGATTTAAAATGATAAAGGCATGCATTCGGCCTATAAATTATAAATAGGCCTGCCTACCTACTTGCGCATTGATCTCATTCAACCCTGTGACACTAAGCAGCCTCGTCTGCCCCTCCTGCCTTATAACATGTGTAGTGACACAACAAAGCCGCTACAGTACATGAACTCCATTCCTGTCATGTGTGGAATGTGAAGCATCGGCCCTCTATTCTTTTCCATGGCCGGGGGACAATGTGGGGTCAGCGCTCCGACGGCGTGACATGGGAGCAGGTGCTTGTCCCCATGTCTGTTTGTCTGTCTGTCCCCCACTAGAGAAGAAGCCCCACCTCCCTCATTTCTCCCTCCCTCCCCTCCGGGCTCTGCTCTGCTCAGCAGCCGGCTGGCTCCCTCCGTGTGCCTCGCAAGCGACGGAGCTTCCTGCGTGACAACAAAAGTAGCCTACTCTCGACAGCGCGGAGCCCGGCGATGGATATGCGCTTTTACCACTAGTGGGGATTATAATAAACATATTGGATTACTACTCTCCTTTTGCGGTGAGTTTTTGTCGGTATTCGTTTGGTAAGCATCGTTTTTAGAGTAAATGAGTGAACAGTGGAGAGGTTTGTTGAGGAAGTTATGACTATCTCGAGGAAACGATTGTCGTGAATTGAAGCTCGATGCTGGCTTGCAGTTCTTGCGTTGTGTGTTATCGCATCAACGGCTTTGTTTTATGATGCTGTTTTGTGATATTGTCCTGTGTGTCGGTGCGTAAAGCTTTTGCCTTTATGACAAATGAAAACCGAAACTTGATTTGAACAATGTTGCCTATTTTAGTACTGATAAGGAGGCCTAGGTTATTGTTGAGTGACATCTAGGCTACGTTTAACAGTGTCCAAATTCGATACTTTGTCCCCGGGGGTTGTCGCCTTGAGTGTAGAGTTGATAAGCTAAGCTTTGCGACAGCTCTCTTAGTGTGGTTGTCATGTCTTCATCGGCGAATATGAATTCTGAAAGAGGCACGGGTAAAGACACCGAAACCTTGGTAGAAATGTAGAAGTCTACGTTGTGTCGTGTTGTTGTATTGCCTTCCATAGCTAAGTTATGTAGGCTATTGGAAAGAATAGCTTCTTCCATTAAACAAGTTGTCTAAGGCACACATTCTAATTGAAATTGCAATGTTTAGCTATATGTAGGCCTATTTATCTGAATTTGTCATTTATATTATAAATAAGGGAATAAATGGAAACGTGTGTATTACTATTTTGCAGTTTATTACTGGGCTAGTTGCTTTGAAACGTCATGGGTTGTATGCTTGTTAGCTAAAAATGCCCCCCAAAACTTTTGACGTCAATTTGACAAAAGCTGTATCCCATCTAGACATGATTATGTTATCCCCATTGTCCCCGCCGGTCGTATAAAATGGCGATGGTGTGACTCTGGTAAACGTTTGTTGGTCGTAGACGTAGGGTGTCACAAGAGGACTTATGTTGAAGATGACTGTCCGTGACCCAGCTTGTGTGTACACAGACGCCAGGTGGAGTGGGTCAATAACTTCCCACGCTCCGGGTGCGCCAACTAGCGATCCCCTTGTTACCGGGAGGCGCGCGCAGCATCTGCTTCTAAAGTAGACACACACACACACACACACACACACAGACAATACACGCAAAAGGCGTCGGGCCAGCGTGCAGACTCGCACCGTGCTGTGTACTGAGGTTATCAGTAGCCAGAAGAAGCGGGTTATTTGTTTACCCGCGGCTGATAAGGCTCAATGACCTCAGAATAATCCGCCATGTTGCCGCTCTCCTCTGTCACTGCAGGCTGCTGATTGGAGCTTGACGTATGGAAATTATAACGCAAAGTGTTACATTGTATTTATTGGACTATGTCAAGTACAAGGTGGAGCTGCCTGCAGATGTATTGCTCAGTGTTTGAAAACCAAAACTCTTCAAAACCAAAACAACCAAACCAAAATCTCTTTCTACCTAAAACACAACCTCTATTGTTGCAACATTCTTCCTCTACCTCCTCCTGTACTGTCATTGTACTTTATGACTGTTCTGACACTGACAGTGTCCTATACCTAGTATGGCCTCAGTCCTCCCGGTGACAGTTTGTCAGTGGTAAAAGCCATATGTCCCTGTTTAGACAGTGATTAGAGCCTACAAGGTGCTGTGTGTGTGTGTCTGTGTGTTTACACAGTGTGCCTAGAGCTAAGGTGACCCAGTTTGCATTTCCTTATCTCCGATAGCGTTCAATGACAGAGACTAAAGTTTGCATGGGTTTACATATGTGTCTATTGGAGAGATGCAGGGAGGTGGCTTGGCTGGCCTTGTATTTGACTATTTAAACTACAGTATGACCCAGGGTTTTTCTACAATGCACAGCAGTGGAACACACAGGGAAGTGAGCGAAGTGTGTGTATGTGTATGTTCGCTGAGCTCTCTGTGCTTGTTGGGGTTGTGTGGCCTGTCTTTGCAATGGAAGAGAAACCACTAGAGGATGTTTGGGAAAAGGCTCTGTCTGTCTGTCCGTCCGTCCGTCCGTCTGTCCGTCCGTCTGTCTGTCTGTCTCAATTCAATTCAAGGGGCTTTATTGGCATGGGAAACACGTGTTAACTTTGCCAAAGCAAGTGAGGTAGATAATATACAAAAGTGAAATAAACAATAAAAATTAACAGTAAACATTACACATACAGGCGTTGCAAATCAATAAAGACATTACAAATGTCATATTACGTATATATACAGTGTTGCAACGATGTACAAATGGTTAAGGGTACACAAGGGAAAATCTCTCTCTCAACTCTCTCTCTGTCTCTCATGGAGCTGTTAGTCTGGAGGATTGTGTGGTGATGGGGTAATGTGGGATCTGGTTGACAGGCTTTCACTCCAGGCACCGGGGAGGGGTGTGTGTGTGTGTGTGTAGGCCTGTCTTTAACTATGCCTGTTTCCCCCATTCCACACAGAGGAGTAAAACAGGGACGGATAAACAGGAAACAGGAAGAGTAGAGGCATCTTTACAAACATGTCATAAACCACCTGTTTGACAAGGAGTCAGAGGGAGGAAGACAGACGCACCCTAGGGGTCCGTTACCCCCTTACACCTACTGCCGTTCGCTCACCTCTCCCCCAGCTAATCTAACACAGTGATGAATGGCGTGTCAGGTTGAAAGTAAAGAGTCAGGTAGAGGAACATAGTGGTTTGACACCCCTGCTGTAGTCCCTGAGGTGTGTGTGACATCCGTCAGTTGTGTGTGTCTGCTCACGGTGTGTGTGATTGAACAGGCCCAACCTGATCTGTGAGGTAGTTACTCTGCGACTGTTTAGTGACACACATTGTCACACACACACCGTGTCCCCTGTGTCACACTCTGCTCAGGGGTTTAATGTTACTTCAGCTTCCACTGCGGGGCGATGTCCCGTGTGTGTAGGTTCAATCCTGCTTTCCAGGATGGATAAGGAGCAGCCTTCATTTGCCAACCTAGTGACACACATACACACTTTCTCATACATACACACACCATCAATCCTCTTTTGCCCACAGACACACACACAAAGCAGACCTCTCTGTAAAACCCTTGGTGGAATGGCGAGTGTGTTGTTGGCACATATGTAAACGGTTCAGCTTGTGCAAACAGAGGGATACAATGACCCCCCCCCCCCCCCCCCCCCCCCCCCCCCCCCCCCCCCCCCCCCACACACACACACACACAATTCTCCCAGCAGGCACCAGATGTTATCACCAGTCACCTGATCTGTCCCAGCATGCCCCAGGAACAGGACACCTGACCTCTGGCTGATCCTCACCAACAGAAACGTGTGTGTGTACATTCGTGCACGTGCTTGTGCCTGCGCACGTTCTGTTTTGTGTTATTGTTTGTCATTCGTTTGTATTGCAATTTAATTCCGTGATTTAGTATTATTTGTGGTTTATATTGTAGTGCACACTGCTTTGGCAACATTGGACTAGTCATGCCAATGAAACTAAATTGAATTGAATTAATGTGAGGTAATAAAATGTCTCAGTCTTCTAGTCTCCTGGAGCACTAGACTGAGGGGTGTTCCTTTCCCTGATCTGAGACTGAGCAGAGAGCTTGTCTTTCACTAGAGAAGAGCACACAGGAACAATGTGAAAGGAAGAGTCATTTCTCAGGTCTAACATTAGCTAACCCAGTAGCGAAGCAATAACTGAAGAGCACAGAGTCGTGTGTTTAGCTGTGTGTGTGTTGTTAGCTAGTGTAGCTAAAGTCCCCAGGTCTGATAAGCACTGGCCAAACAAACTCTGCACAGGCACACGGCACACAGAAGACACACACACACACACACACACACACACACACACTGGCTAAGCCAAACTCAAACATGTAGCCAAACACACACTGTGCCTGGTCAGTTTAACAGAGAACTCCGAGAAACACTGTTGAGTTGACAAAGCAGAGCGACGTTCTTCATTCACTCTGTGTCAATGTTTTTATGTGGTGTATGTGGTGTGTGGGTATATGGGTCAATTTGCAATTTAGTCAAATTCCAGAGAGAAGTCCTCATCTCTCCTTCTCTCCTCCTATTTTCCCCTCACTATGTCTCCCTTCTCTCTCTTCCTGTTTTCTATTGCTTTCTCTTACTTCTTCTCCCCATCTATCTTGCTCTCTCTCTCTTCCTTCATTCTTCTGCCCCCCTCTCTATCCCCTCCCTCCCTCTCGATCTCTCTCTTTCTCTCTCTCTAGTCATGTGTTAGCCTGTCAGAGGTCTCCTCAGGGAGAGAAAGGCTGTCATTATAAACATCCTGGAAGTGCCACTGGCATCTGCTACATCAGCTGAGTGTCATAGGGTGTGTGTGTGTGTGTGTGTTTCCTTGTTTGTGAAGAGGATATTATCAGTGGAGGAGAAGTGCCTTACATGCATCTACCTCTTTCTAGTCTAGTCTGCAGCCCCGGTCCTCAACGGCCTCACTAAACCCCTAGAGGCAGATTACTCCAGTCTTGTCTCATGACACTGATATCAGGTCAGCTTTTTTTCTTCTTCTCATGGATAAGTTAGGATAGGTTAGTATTTGTGTAGAGTAAGCTGATCCTAGATCTGCTGTAATTTCGACCCAGAGTGTGTTAATTACGGGAGGGAGCTCCGCTCTGCCCTATTTACTCTGAGTAGACTCTCCTGCCCATCAGCCTTTGCTCTCATCACTAATGGTGAGAGACTGTGTGGCCATGGCGACGGGTTCTCCTCTCCGACTCGTCCAGAGGGACGACACCAGCAGCCATCCATCATCCACACAAGGGCAAAAGAAACACGCACACACACGCACGCACACACACACACACACACAGAGAGTAGACCCCGACCCTTCCCCCAATAGCAGAGGGTGGCCGTTGCAGTGAGTAGCTAGGCTGTGAGGCTGTAATTGTGTGTGTGTGTGTGTGTGTGCCATGGATCCCTGTCCCTGGCAGAGCACTGGGAGAGATAAGTAGCCAACCATAACCCTGCACACTTCATCATCGAGAGAAAGGAGGGGTTGAGCGAAGGGGAGAGGGAGGTGACGAGTGGAGGAGATTAGTAGGGGGAGAGAGAGGCAGTCTGGGAAAAGAGATGACCAGCAGAGACAACAAGAACAACAGTAGTGTACATAGTGGTGTATGGTTCAGTGTGAGTAAGGATGTAGTGTGGGGTATGACTGTGGTTGAGGAGAGATGTCATTGCTGGAGGTAGACAGGAGAGGCTGGCAGGTGCAGTTACCATGATAAGCTCCACAGCTGGCTGGGCCTTGATGTGTCTGTGCCTTTGTCTATGTCTTAGTGTGTGTCAGTGTTTGTGTCTGTCTGTTTTGGTGTATTTGTGTGTGCTGTTTGTCTTTCTCTGTGATTCTGCCTTTGGTGTTTGTATTTATATGTCTGCATCTACCTGTGTGTGTCTTTTTGTGTCTCTTGAGTGTGTGTTAGTGTGTGTCAGTTGGAGCCTCCATGATGGGAGCAGGTGCATGCTCTACCACTCCAGGCCCGAAGCCCAGTAGCTCTCAGCTCTGGGATGCCTGCTATCAGGCTTACAGCTGGGCTGGGTCTGGCTCCACCACCAGGAGAGCAGTGGGCCATCTACCCCACATTAGCCACAGCATCTCAGATGCCAGCCAAGGCCCTGGGTCTGCTCCAGAGACAAAGACACACACACAGACAGAGTGGTGGAGTGGAGCGATAAGTCACAGCCTGTGAGTGAAGGGTGTGTGTGTGTGTGTGTGTGTGTGTGTGTAAATAAATATTTGGGCATTTTCATAGTGTTTGTGTGTGTCGTTACCAAGTTGTTGTGTCATACGCCCACCACTTCTGTTTCAGAGAATACTGACACATATACACTGTGTCAAAATACTTTGTATGTGTCAGAATCCTTTATGTATGTGTCAGAATACTTAGTGTATGTGTCAGAATACTTAGTGTATGTGTCAGAATACTTAGTGTATGTGTCAGAATACTTTATGTGTCAGAATACTTTATGTATGTGTCAGAATACTTTGTGTATGTGTCAGAATACTTTGTGTATGTGTCAGAATACTTTGTGTATGTGTCAGAATACTTTGTGTATGTGTCAGAATACTTTGTGTATGTGTCAGAATACTTTGTGTATGTGTCAGAATACTTTATGTATGTGTCAGAATACTTTGTATGTGTCAGAATACTTTATGTATGTGTCAGAATACTTTATGTATGTGTCAGAATACTTTGTGTATGTGTCAGAATACTTTATGTATGTGTCAGAATACTTTATGTATGTGTCAGAATACTTTGTGTATGTGTCAGAATACTTTATGTATGTGTCAGAATACTTTATGTATGTGTCAGAATACTTTATGTATGTGTCAGAATACTTTGTGTATGTGTCAGAATACTTTGTGTATGTGTCAGAATACTTTGTGTATGTGTCAGAATAATTTATATATGTGTCAGAATACTTTATGTATGTGTCAGAATACTTTATGTATGTGTCAGAATACTTTATGTATGTGTCAGAATACTTTATGTATGTGTCAGAATACTTTGTGTATGTGTCAGAATACTTTGTGTATGTGTCAGAATACTTTGTATGTGTCAGAATACTTTATGTATGTGTCAGAATACTTTGTATGTGTCAGAATACTTTGTGTATGTGTCAGAATAATTTATATATGTGTCATTCTACAACCTAAGGAGAACCTCTGTGTAATTAACGGGGGCTGAGAGAGGATGGGGGAAAGAGGGGAGGAAAGGAGGAGGGGAACATGGAGGAGAGGAACAGACAGAAAGCTTATAGATATTTCCTGGAGACAGTTTCACACTGGGCGGTATGTGTGTGTTTGGGAGAGAGAGAGAGAGATCCTTTCTAAGCAGAACCTCGTCCCTGTCATTGCTGTGTTTTTATGCCGAGCCAGGCAAGTACACATGGAGAGAAGAGAAGGAGGAGGGAGGGAGAAATACAGAGAGAGAGTGGAGGACCAGACTGGTCTGATAGACCAGACCCCCACTGGGCTGATAGACCAGACTGATAGACCAGACCCCCACTGGGCTGATATTCCAGATGGGTAGACCCCCACTGGGCTGATAGACCAGACTGGTAGATCAGACCCCCACTGGGCTGATAGACCAGACCCCCACTGGGCTGATAGACCAGACCCCCACTGGGCTGATAGACCAGACACCCACTGGGCTGATAGACCAGACTGGTAGACCAGACACCCACTGGGCTGATAGACCAGACTGGTAGACCAGACCCCCACTGGGCTGATAGACCAGACTGGTAGACCAGACCCTCACTGAAAGACTGCTCTCCTCTAATGCAGGAGCAGCACTTTCACAAAGAGCGGTGTGTGTGTGTGTGTGTGTGCGCAGGGTCAGAGGGAGCTGTACTCTCATGCTGTCTGATGTAACTCTATAATGGAGGTGAATGGAGGCCTGCAGGGTAATGATAGAGCACAGGTATACTGACAGACACTAGAATACTCTACTGTCTAACTACTGTTCTCGCTCTCTCTCTATCCCACTCTCTCTCTTTCTCTCTCTCTCTCTCTCTCTCTCTCTCTCTCTCTCTCTATCCCACTCTCTCTCTCTCTCTTTCTCTCTCTCTCTTTTCTCTCTCTCTCTCTATCCCACTCTCTCTCTCTCTCTCTCTTTTCTCTCTCTCTCTCTCTCTCTCTCTCTCTATCCCACTCTCTCTCTCTCTCTCTCTCTCTCTCTCTCTCTCTCTATCCCACTCTCTCTCTCTCTCTCTATCCCACTCTCTCTCTCTCTCTATCCCACTCTCTCTCTCTCTATCCCACTCTCTCTCTGTCTCTCTCTCTCTCTATCCCACTCTCTCTCTGTCTCTCTCTCTCTCTATCCCTCTCTCTGTCTCTCTCTCTCTCTCTCTATCCCACTCTCTCTCTCTCGCTGTCTCTCTCTCTCTCTCTATCCCACTCTCTCTCTCGCTGTCTCTCTCTCTATCCCACTCTCTCTCTCTCTATCCCACTCTCTCTCTCTCTCTATCCCACTCTCTGTCTCTCTCTCTCTCGCTCTCTCTCGCTCTCTCTCTCTCGCTGTCTCTCTCTCTCTCTCTATCCCACTCTCTCTCTCTATCCCACTCTCTCTCTCTCTATCCCACTCTCTGTCTCTCTCTATCCCACTCTCTGTCTCTCTCTCTCTCTCTATCCCTCTCTCTCTCTCTCTCTATCCCTCTCTCTCTCTCTCTCTCTATCCCTCTCTATCTCTCTCTCTCTCTATCCCTCTCTCTCTCTTTCTCTCTATCTCTCTCTCTCTCTTTCTCTCTATCTCTCTATCTCTCTATCTCTCTCTCTCTCGCTGTCTCTCTATCCCACTTTCTGTCTCTCTCTATCCCACTCTCTGTCTCTCTCTCTCTCTCTCAACTTCAATTTAAGGGGCTTTATTGGGATGGGAAACATATGTTTACATTGCCAAAGCAAGTGGAATAGATAATAAACAAAAGTGACATAAACAATATAAAATGAACAGTAAACCTTGCACTCACAAAAGTTCCAAACTAGTAAAGACATTTCAAATGTCATATTATGTCTATGTACAGTGTTGCAATGATGTGTAAATAGTTAAAGTACAAAAGGGAAATTAAATATTCATACAATAAATATACACTACCTGTCAAAAGTTTTAGAACACCTACTCATTCAAGGGTTTTTCTTTTCATTTGTACTATTCCCTACATTGTAGAATAATAGTGAAGACATCAAACTATGAAATAACATATGGAATGATGTAGTAACCAAAAAAGTGTTAAACTAAATATATTTTATATTTGAGATTCTTCAAATAGCCACCAGTTGCCTTGATGACAGCTTTGTACACTCTTGGAATTCTCTCAATCAGCTTCACATGGAATGCTTTTCCAACAGTCTTGAAGGAGTTCCCACGTATGCTGAGCACTTGTTGGCGGCTTTTCCTGCACAATGCTGTGGTAGACTTGCTTGTTAATAACCTCTTGCGACGAGCAATCCCGGATCCGGGATCGTAATCATAGCCTCAAACGCATTAGCATAACGCAGCGGACATAAATACCCCTAGAAACTTTTCCTATTCATGAAAATCGCAAATGAAATGAAATAAATATTGTTAACAACACTGTCATCTCAGATTTTCAAAATATGCGTTACAGCCAACGCTAGACAAGCATTTGTGTAAGTTTATCATGGCATAATGCTATGCTAGGCTCTGCTGGCAGCAGGCAACATTTTCACGAAAATAAGAAAAGCAACCAAATTAAATAATTTACCTTTGAAGAACTTCAGATGCTTTCACTCAGGAGGCTCCCAGTTAGATAGCAAATGTTCCTTTTTTCCAAAAATATTATTTTTGTAGGCGAAATAGCTCCCGTTTCTTCATCATGCTTGGCTGAGAAATCGACCGGAAAATGCTACAACTATAACGCCAAACTTTTTTCAAAATTTGCTCCATAATATCGACAGAAACACGGCAAACGTTGTTTAGGATCCATCCTCAAGGTGTTTTTAACATAAATATTTGATAATATATCCGTCGAGGCAATTGGTTTCTCATAAGCGATTGGAAAAATGGCTACCTCAGTATTTTACGCAAGGTTTTCTGCGGGAGACACCATGTGACCACATGATATATATGGTCCCTTACAGCCATTCTTCAATGGAAATGCCTAAAAAGACGTCACCGTGCTGTAGACACATTGGGGAATACGTGGAAAACGTAAGCTCATTCGTAGCTAATTCACAGCCATATAAGGAGTCAATGGCATGAGGCGGTTTAAAAAAATGTGGCACTTCCTGGTTGGATTTTAATCTGGGTTTCACCTGTAACATCAGTTCTGTTGCACTCACAGACAATATCATTGCAGTTTTGGAAACGTCAGAGTGTTTTCTTTCCAAAGCTGTCAATTATATGCATAGTCGAGCATCTGTTTGTGACAAAATATCTTGTTTAAAACGGGAACGTTTTTCATCCAAAATGTTTAATAGCGCCCCCTAATGCATAACTGGTTTTAAGTGTGCCTTAAATTCTAAATAAACCAAAGACCGTGTCACCATAACACCTCCTCCTCCATGCTTCACGGTGGGAAATACACATGCAGAGGTCATCCGTTCACCCACACCGTGTCTCACAAAGACATGGCAGTTGGAAAAAAATCTCCAATTTGGACAAACCAAAAGACAGATTTCCACTGGTCTAATGTCCATTGCGCTTGTTTCTTGGCCCAAGCATGTCTCTTCTTCTTATTGGTGTCCTTTAGTAGTGATTTCTTTGCAGCAATTCGACCATGAAGACCTGATTCACGCAGTCTCCTCTGAACAGTTGATGTTGACGTGTCTGTTACTTGAACTCTGTGAAGCATTTATTTGGGCTGCAATTCCTGAGGCTGGTAACTCTAATGAACTTATCCTCTGCAGCAGAGGTAACTCTGGGTCTTCCTTTCCTGTGGGGTTTCCTCATGAGAGACAGTTTCATCATAGCGCTTGATGGTTTTTGTGACTGCACTTGAAGAAACTTTCAAAGTGATTGTCTTAAAGTAATGATGGACTGTCATTTCTCTTTGCTTATTTGAGCTGTTCTTGCTATAATATGGACTTGGTATTTTACCAAATAGGACTATCTTCTGTATACCAGCCCTACCTTGTCACAGCATAACTGATTGGCTCAAACACATTAAGAATGAAAGAAATTCCACAAAGAACTTTTAACAAGGCACACCTGTTAATGTAAATGCATTCCAGGGGTGCACGCTGTCATCACGGCAAAGAAAGGCTGGCTATTTGAAGAATCTCAAATATAAAATAGATTTAGATTTAACACTTTTTTGGTTACCACATGATTCCATATGTGTTGTTTCATAGTTGTGATGTCTTCACTATTCTACAATGTAGAAAATAGTACAAATAAAGAAAAACCCTTAAATGAGTAGGTGTGTCCAAACTTTTGACCAGTAGTGTAAATATGGGTTGTATTTACAATGGTGTTTGTTCTTCACTGGTTTCCCTTTTCCTTTTCTTGCGACAACAGGTCACAAATCTTGCTGCTGTGATGGCACACTGTGGAATTTCACCCAGTAGATATGGGAGTTTATCAAAATTGGATTTATTTTAGAATTCTTTGTGGGTCTGTGTAATCTGAGGGAAATATGTCTCTCTAATATGGTCATACATTGGGCAGGAGGTTAGGAAGTGCAGCTCAGTTTCCACCTCATTTTGTGGGTAGTGAGCACATAGCCTGTCTTCTCTTGAGAGCCATGTCTGCCTACGGCGGCCTTTCTCAATAGCAAGGCTATGCCCACTGAGTCTGTACATAGTCAAAGCTTTCCTTCATTTTGGGTCAGTCACAGTGGTGAGGTATTCTGCCACTGTTTACTCTCTGTTTAGGGCCAAATAGCATTCTAGATTTTTTGTTAACTCTTCCAATGTGTCAAGTAATGATCTTTTTGTTTTCTCATGATTTGGTTGGGTCTCTCTCTCTAACTCACTCACTCACTCTGTCTGTCTCTGTCTCTGTCTCTGTCTCTCAAAGTCTAGCTCAGCAGCCTAATAGATGGCATCTCATATTCTTGATGATGTGGCAGTGTAATAGAGAGAGTGTGGGCACAAACACACACACACACACCTGGGGCTAGATCTCATCTCAGAAGTCAAACTGACCTGGAACTACCAGAGCATGTTTATCCTGATGTCGTTTATCTGAAAGTGTGTTTGTGTTCATGTGTGTGGTTTTAAACATTTTAGTCATACAGGTTCAACCCTGGAGTTTCCCAGTGTTCTCTTTAACCCCAGTAAGGTGCTCTGTCCTGGGGCTAATTCCTCCAGCTGCCATTCCTCTGCCTGGAGCTCTGGGTCTTTGTAGAGGACCAGGATCCTTGTTCAAAGAGGCCATAGCAGCAGGGATCATGGCTGATGAGAGGCCCTTGTTAGTGGGGTTAAGGAGGTCAGATCACCCCTGAACTTTCACCCCTGACCCCTTCTCCTCCTAAGCATCCTTTGTTTTTGATCTCAGAGAAGGTCTCTTCATGACTGAGCTACAGTAGCTGCTAACATGTAGCTCTTAATGCTAGTCTTTTTCATCCTGTAGTACTCCTCTGTGCTAATGTACTAAACTAATAATCAGGTCTTGGTTTGGCCAGACTATGACTGCGTGGTTGACTGGCTTCTTGGGAAAGAGAGGAGAGATTTTATACTCATGGAGGCTGGGCTAGATTAGCCAGCACTATACTGGACTGAGTTGGGTTAATGTTAGGCTGTTCTGTTCCTAGATGTGTGCTTTACCTCCAGTGAGAAGGGCTGGGTTGGGCTGAGCCTAGCAGCTGGATCTGATAGATAGGCAACCGTCTGTCTGTCTGTCTGTCTGTCTGTCTGTCAGACCGTATGTATCTCCATTGGTTGTGTTAACTAGCTGATAGTCAAATCCCTTCCTGGTTAAAGATGAACTGCCCTCTAGAGCTGCCTGACTGTTATCTCTGCACTGGCCAGGTCACACAGGAGCCAAGAGGATTTACTCCGTCAGTGTGTGTGTGTGTGTGTTTGTGCGTTTGTGTAATCTGCATTCCGTGCAGCAAGAGGGCAGAACAGAGTGTGTGTGTTTGTTGATGTTTTCGTTGTGTCTGTGCAATTGTTTGTTAGTGATCGGTTTTTCTCACAGCAGGATGATACATCAGCCTGTTTACTGTATGTCAGTTAGTCGTTGGGGGGGGGGGGCTCCTGTGTGTGTGTGTTTGATATTCATCTGATTTCATTCTGAAAGCCTAGAAAGGGTTACGTTTACTGAAGGCCCTGGGTGACATTTAACTGAGCCCTTCAAGCCCTTCTACAGAACTGGAGTAAAGTTACTGGGAACAGAGCGATTAAACTCCTACTGAAATACCCTGTGTCATATTATTGACAAGTGTTTTGACCATAGAAATATGATTAATAGAACAGACTTCCCCATTCAAGTCAGTGATAGTATAATGGGTGGCCATTGCGAGTGAGTCCATAGGAGCGAAGCAGGAAGTAAAACCAGGAAGTGTATCCATCAATCTGTGCTGTGTTAGTTGAATCATCTCAACTGACATGACAACAAATACATTCCATTGTATGAGTCACATTGCTTAACATAATTTAAATGAACATTCTACATTACCATGGAAATTATTGCCTCACAATACCAGGCAGCGTATGAGTTTACCAGTACAATTGCAGGGTAAGCGGTTCCAAGCCCATTCTATTAATTATATGTCTATAGTGTTGACACCACAAACATATAGCCCAATGATGATTCAATAAGGATGTATTGAACTGGTCTTCCTCCTAACTGGTTTGATATGTGTTCTCTCCATGTCAAACTTCTGTTCTGTCAAGCTGAAGTCAGCCATAACCCAGTGGTCTGCCTCTGGTCTGCCTCTGGTCTGCCTCTGGTCTTCAGGGTACTACTGTATGTGGAGCACACTGCTCACTATAGAACTGCTGCTGAAGAGCTGGGGACTCCCTCTCTATGATGCACCTCTATGATGCACCTCCATCTGCTGGCCAAAGACAGTATAACAGCCAGGAAGAACATCCTTCTCTCCCAGCCTTCTGAGAACCACTAGGCCTGTTGCAATGTGTGGCGTGTGGTGATGACACATGTCTGGTGTTTAAGGAGAAGTAGGGCTCACTACCATGGAAAACACTGTCCTCATGACTCATGATGTGTCCTTGTGACCGATACTGTTTACTGTGGATGATCTAGATGATTTATGTCAGTGAAGAGTAGGTCTACATTGTCTTGAGTATTTCACCGAACTCAGCAGTAGGCCTTAGTTTCTACCGTTGGCATTGAACTGTTCAGACAGGTACATTTAGAATGTGTAGTATTGGGGTGGTTGGTTGTGTGTCTCCTGGTTATCTTATCATTATGACAGCTGTGTTGTGTCCTGTAATCTGCTTCATAAGGATTGTCTGGGTTAATCGTGTGTGTGTGTGTGTGTGTGTGCGCATGTGTTTGTGGCCCTACTGCTGTGTCTCTCTCTGAAGGCTGATGGGAAAATGACCCTCAACAACCCCCCCCCCCCCCTCCTGATTCTTTCTCTCTCTTCCTCTTTCCTTTCCTCTCTGGGCTACACTCTCTCCATTTCAGGCACATGAACACTGACATCCATTGATCCACTCCCTCACAAACTGGGGGCTATCTATCTGACACACACACACACACACACACACAGACACAGTCTCCTGCCTTCACAGTCCTCACACCAACACGACTGCATTGATCTTCCTCCCAACCTGTTCAGAAACCTCCTCTCTTCCTCCACTACGGTCTCACTGCGTGTCAGAAACTCTCTCACTACTTTAGTCTGTTACCTACATGGGGTAACTAGACGTTTCCTCTGTGATCACTGATACATGGTGAGGTTGTGTCTTCATCCTCCTCTACATAAGGCTGAGACCACACAGTTTCATGGAATCATACTTCAGAGTCTTCTTATATTTAGACCAGCCAAGCCACGTCAGACCAGTGGCTGTGATATTAAGGTACCAATTACAGTTGGGTAATATGATCCTAGATCTGTGGTTAGGGGAAACGTCTAATTCAAGCAGGCAGGGATAGATGCGGTAAAGAGGTCAATCAAATTCTACCAAAACAATGGAATTGCCATGGAAATGAATGGTAGAAAGGGCCTTGGGGGAAAGTCCTGAATCTCCTCATTGCCTCCCAGAAAAATTATCCTACATTTAGGCTGTTGTTTATGTGTATTTCACACTATGTTGTGGTAACAATCGGAGTATAATGCTTGTATTGATGTCAACAATACATGTTCATGTCATCGTCACCAATCAACTGCATTACAGTTAGAAAAAGACTGACTACCACCACTGATTTCTCTATGCTACCAGCTTCTACGAACGGGAGTTAGCATTTAGCAGTCACTTCTTCTGAACCTGAAAAGAGACTACTTCTAAATGTTATGCATTGAAAACAGACAAGTATATCCAAATCGGACTTTGTAAACACATTGTGGGCCTGTTACAATACATTGATCATGACGGATTTGACGAATATCCACTGTGTTAGATCAGATTTGTTGAATGTGCACCGAACGGTCTGCGTTCCATTGACCCCTTCACTACATCTATGCTGATGGCCTATAGAATGGTGTAATACTGCCACCTGCCACCAGAGAGCGATAACACAGAGACACAGGGCTACATTAGTGCTGTTCTCTCATCATCACAGAACACAGTGTGTGGTTGGGGAGTGTGGTTGTTCACACATAGCTTCTAGTGAAAAACCACATTATAACAGGCTTGTCACTTCTCTAAAATCATTTAGAGGTTATGGGTGAGGCTAAAGAGAGAGAGGTGGGGGGGGGGGTGGGGGAAGAAGAGACGAGAAGGTTGCTCTGTGTTTTCTCAGAAGAGACAGATTGTGGGTTTTAGTGGCCCTTTGCACAATACTGGCCACCATGTTGCTTTTCTCATGACTAATCTCGCTCTCTGTCTGTCTGTCTGTCTCTCCCTCTCTCTTTCTCTTTGTCTTTCTAGTTCTATCTTTCTCTCTCTTGTTCTCTTTCTTTCTCTCTCTTGTTCTTTCTCTTGTTCTCTCTCTTTCTCTCTGCCTCTCTCTCTTTCTCCTCCCTTCTCATTCGGTGAAAGGTAGCGAGCGACCGAAGGAGGAAATGACTAAAGAATCTACTTATTCACACCCCAGCAATGACAGCCAGAGGAGGGAGGGATGGAGAGAGGGAAACCCACAGCTTTAACCCTTAACTGTCCAGCCCAGTCTAACCACAATTACACCCACTCTTTTGGGTTGTTATAATAGATAGCTAACTGGCAATATCAGATTCTCTGGCATTGTATTGGTGGACATTAATATAAGTACACACCTACTCATTTGGACTATTTCCTACATTGTAGAATAATAGTGAAGACATCAACACTATGAAATAACACATACGGAATCATGTAGTAACCAAAAAAGTGTTAAATCAAATCAAATTTCCTGTGTTATGTCATAATTTTGATGTCTTCACTATTATTCTACAATATCTATCTATCTATCTATCTATCTATCTATCTATCTATCTATCTATCTATCTCTCTCTCTCTCTCTCTCTCTCTCTCTCTCTCTCTCTCTCTCTCTCTCTCTCTCTCTCTCTCTCGCTCTCGCTCTCGCTCTCGCTCTCGCTCTCGCTCTCGCTCTCGCTCTCGCTCTCGCTCTCGCTCTCGCTCTCGCTCTCGCTCTCGCTCTCGCTCTCGCTCTCGCTCTCGCTCTCGCTCTCGCTCTCGCTCTCGCTCTCTCTCTCTCTCTCTCTCTCATATATAACAACCCAAAAGAGTGGGTGTAATTGAGGTTAGACTGGGCTGGACAGTGAGTAGGTGTGTCTAAACTTTTGTCTGGTACTGTAATGGACCAGACCAAGTTGAGATAATATGACCCTTTTTCTCTGCAGATAGCCAGTCTAACTGATGAAAAGGCTCCCCCTCCAGATGAGTACGAGGGGGAGTTTAAATACAACTATCACCAGCTTGTTCTGTCTGCTCTGTAGCTTATTCTTTAGATGCCAGGTGTCACTATCAGATATTTAGAGGTCCGAGCTAGGAATATAATATTTAGCTTTATCTTTGTGTAAACCTTTAGGGGCGTAGTCTGACCAGTCAGGTACCGATCCAAGGTAGCGGACTGAAGTTTTTGGTGTAACCACTGAGTTGTCCACTTTGACACTAAAACCAAGGGGTCCTTGCAAGCTTTACTCTGGAACCAAATTAGATGGGTTCTGTTTTTCCAAGATGCAGAGAAGGTTCGTTATCTGAAAGCCATTTAGTGATATTGGATAACTCTGCACTAAGTATCTCTTCTACTGAGGCTTTGTTCTTATGGGACACCAGTAGAGTCATCCACATACAACAACTATTTACGAGAGCAGGATGATTTCATATCATCAATGTACAGCAGGAAGAGAAGAGGGCCGATGATGCTCCTCTGTGGGACCCCACAGCTAATCCCCTTCACACCAGAATGTTTTCCATAAACATCCACAATTTGGTCTCTACCTGTTTAAATAGGATTTAACCCAGTCAATGGCCCTGCTGTTAAAAGTCAGTTAAAAACAATAGGCGTGGGTGGATTGGGTCTTTCTAAAACCAGACTGTAGTTCATCTAAAATATTATTCTTGCTAGTATATTTCAGCACTTTAGACAGCACACTCAAAATAGATACAGGTCTATAGTTGCCCTTGTCTGCTGTTATTTACTCTTAGAAATATTGCAAAATAGCAGTATCGTGTGCATACGTGTGTGTGTGTGTGTGTGTGTGTGTGTGTGTGTGTGTGTGTGTGTGGTATAAACCCCTCAACTGGCTCTGTGTGTGAGGTAACTGTAGTGTGTGTCTGCTCTCGGTTGGTGATAAAGAGGGCAGATCAAAGCTGTTTTCTCTCCCACTGGAAGCCAAGCTTTTGGATCTGAACATGAGCCTGGCTATGTTTGCTTAGTGTGTGTGTGTGTGTGTGTGTGTGTGTGTTAGCAGTCTAGCTGTGGGGGCAATGTCTCAGTAACACAGGCCAGAACAAGCTTCCACCTTAGCCTCCGGCATTATATATCTCCCTCCCTCCCCCTCTCTCTCTCTCTCTCTCTCTCTCTTCTTTTTCTAACAGCCAGGGAGAGGGGGAGAAGGAGGAGGAGGGTGTCAGCGCTTCACATATTTAACCACCCTCCCCCTCACCTCCTCCCCCCGACAGGGGGGTCAGATGTGACGACCGGGGCTGTGTGTGGAAGAAGAGGCAGCTGACACACACAGTCACCCCTCCCCTCCTTCCCCCGCCCTCCTCCCTCTCTCCTCCCCTCCCTCGCTCCCCTTGGCAGGGCATCCATGCCTCTGTTATCTCCCAATGACTCAGGAATTATAGGTTGAGAGGAGAAGGGAGGGAGAGGAGGAGGGAGAGAAGGGAGGAAGAGGAGGAGAGGGGAGGGGGGAAGGTCATGTGACATCGCAGCAGCTGCTAGGTTAAGAATTTCTGTTTTCACTCAGCGAGAGAAAGAGGAGGGTAGAGCGAGAGAGAGAGAGAGAGGAGATAGGCAGAGTTGTGTGGTGTGTTGCTTCGTAAGATAAGCTCCAAACGGTCTTTGTGAGCGACCGAGTGAGCGTGCGCGAGAGACAGAAAGAAAAGGAGAGAGAGAGAAGCGACGGAGAGGAGGAAGAGAAGATGGTGTGTGTCTTGACTGTGTCTTTGTCTGTGTGCTGGGTTTGGCTGAAGATGCAGCGATGGGAGAACCAGGGAGCTCCAGTCCTTTGTGCAGTAAGGAGCCTCAGCACCCGCCGCCGCTTTCACTCTGCTACTCTAAGGGGGGGTCGAGAACCGCCGCTAGCCCTGTGTGTGTGTGTGTGGGAGGGAGGGGTGTGTGTGAAGGAGGGGTGTGTGTGACTGTGTGTGCTATCAGCATGGCTGTGTTTCTTGAATATGTATGGTGTTTCTCTAGCGGTCGATTACCATCTTATTAGCTCCTGTGAAAAGTTCCTGCTTTACCGATAGAATGCTCTCTCTTTCTTTAAAGCCCTGAGGCTGTGTGTGTGTATCCGTGTGTGTGAAGGTGTGTGTTTGTAAGAAGAGGTGGGTGGAGCAGGGCTTTGCAGTCGTGAACAGGTCACAGCAGTGAACTGAGCGGTTGCTGTGCCTGGCTGTCGATGTGAGTGTGTGTGCTTGGGTGTGTGCGCCTGGCTGTTGCTGTGTGTGTAAGTGTGTGTGTGGAAAGGGATCTCATTGTTAATTTCATTATGAATTGTGTTGCTGGGGGTTCACAGGGAGTGCAGGGGGTGAATGGGAGGTTATGAGCAGGGCGGACCCAGAGGTGTTGCCACTCATTTTCTCTCCCGTTACACTCTGGGTCCCTGTGACCCACCAGTTCACTACTCCCCTGCCATCTTCTGTTCCACTCCAGCGCTCTCCCACTGACACACACACTCCCTCGCACACTTAAACAACGACAGCCAGGCACACACACGCACGAACACACACACACACACACACACACACACACACACACACAGCACCCCTGACCTCTCTCAGGCTCAGGGAGACATGGGTTTTTTAATAGACCTGCCCAGGCTCTGGGGTGGACCTATATATAACTCTACAGATCTATTAGTGCTATTGACACTGTATGCTACTGTGAGTGAGTGCGTACTGTCTGTACGTGTGTGTGTGCGTGTGTGTGTGCGGGTGTGTGCATGTGTGTGTGCGTGCGGGTGTGCGTGCTTGGTTGTGTGAGGGTAGGTATGGTGTGTGTTTTGGCTACATTTGAGTGTGGATCTGTGATATTGATAAGACTGAGT
Organism: Oncorhynchus mykiss; assembly: GCF_013265735.2. Classification (NCBI taxonomy): domain Eukaryota; kingdom Metazoa; phylum Chordata; class Actinopteri; order Salmoniformes; family Salmonidae; genus Oncorhynchus; species Oncorhynchus mykiss. Next base: position 70,138,666 of record NC_048570.1, on the reverse strand, counting down.
GTGTGTAATGTGTATGTGTGTGTAATCAGATATGGTGTGTGGTAGTAATGTTGTAATGTGTGCATGTGTGTGTGTAATCTCACTGCATCCCTACAGACTGCTTTTTACTGTGACCCTACCATGACCTCTGACTCTGGGGACTTGTAGTTAATGGGGCTGTCGACTTGTGATGTGTGTTCGTTTTTGTAAAGTATGTGTGTGTTTATTCCATGTGTTTGCTCATGTAAGGTGTGTGTGTGGTGTGTGTGGTGTGTGTGTGTGTGTGTGTGTGTGTGTTCTGTGCGACGGCATGCATGCCACTCTCTGGCATTCAGGGATTCCACCGGCCCAGGAGCTGTCATCACAGTGTCCCCTTTCACCCCTTCACTGAGAGAGAGAAACCCTCGATCCCCTACACCCCCCACCGTGTGCTCGTAAATCTGACACAGAGAAAAGACAAGAGAACAAAACTCCACTCACAGTCCAACAGGTCACACAGCAGAGAGAGGGAGAGGGAGAGAGAGAGAGGGGGGTGTATCACAGGGTGGCATGGACACCATAATAACGTAAGGTGATGTGTAATTGTAATAGGAGTATCTGTGTCCTGTACATAATGCTAAACTATAGAGTTGCGTCAACTATCCAGTTTGCTGATGGTGCTATATCACTATAAACACTATGAAGGCAATGTAAACTCAGAGTAGATCACATGCTTTTCAGACTGTATACTGAATGTAGGACTATATAAGGCTTTATGATATTTATCTGTGATTCAACAACACACACACTCCCACACACACACACAGGTTCACAAACACACACTCACACTACTGTAGATGGGTCAGTATAAGTGAGTGTGTGTGTGAATCAGACGTGATGATAATAATGGATTGAAGTGGAAATAGCTTGTAGCTGGTGATCATCACTGTAGAAACCACAATGACCATCATGACATTAACATGGGGATGGTTAAGGGGATCTGGTACGTGTGTTATCATGTTCTCTCATGGTGTGTTACCTCTATCAAACTGTTCTCTCATGGTGTGTGTTACCTCTATCAGACTGTTCTCTCATGGTGTGTGTTACCTCTATCAAACTGTTCTCTCATGGTGTGTGTTACCTCTATCAGACTGTTCTCTCATGGTGTGTGTTACCTCTATCAGACTGTTCTCTCATGGTGTGTGTTACCTCTATCAAACTGTTCTCTCATGGTGTGTGTTACCTCTATCAGACTGTTCTCTCATGGTGTGTGTTACCTCTATCAAACTGTTCTCTCATGGTGTGTGTTACCTCTATCAAACTGTTCTCTCATGGTGTGTGTTACCTCTATCAAACTGTTCTCTCATGGTGTGTGTTACCTCTATCAGACTGTTCTCTCATGGTGTGTGTTACCTCTATCAAACTGTTCTCTCATGGTGTGTGTTACCTCTATCAAACTGTTCTCTCATGGTGTGTGTTACCTCTATCAGACTGTTCTCTCATGGTGTGTGTTACCTCTATCAAACTGTTCTCTCATGGTGTGTGTTACCTCTATCAAACTGTTCTCTCATGGTGTGTGTTACCTCTATCAGACTGTTCTCTCATGGTGTGTGTTACCTCTATCAAACTGTTCTCTCATGGTGTGTGTTACCTCTATCAAACTGTTCTCTCATGGTGTGTGTTACCTCTATCAAACTGTTCTCTCATGGTGTGTGTTACCTCTATCAAACTGTTCTCTCATGGTGTGTGTTACCTCTATCAGACTGTTCTCTCATGGTGTGTGTTACCTCTATCAAACTGTTCTCTCATGATGTGTGTTACCTCTATCAGACTGTTCTCTCATGGTGTGTGTTACCTCTATCAAACTGTTCTCTCATGATGTGTGTTACCTCTATCAAACTGTTCTCTCATGGTGTGTGTTACCTCTATCAGACTGTTCTCTCATGGTGTGTGTTACCTCTATCAAACTGTTCTCTCATGATGTGTGTTACCTCTATCAAACTGTTCTCTCATGGTGTGTGTTACCTCTATCAAACTGTTCTCTCATGATGTGTGTTACCTCTATCAAACTGTTCTCTCAGGGTGTGTGTTACCTCTATCAAACTGTTCTCTCATGGTGTGTGTTACCTCTATCAAACTGTTCTCTCATGGTGTGTGTTACCTCTATCAGACTGTTCTCTCATGGTGTGTGTTACCTCTATCAAACTGTTCTCTCATGATGTGTGTTACCTCTATCAAACTGTTCTCTCATGGTGTGTGTTACCTCTATCAAACTGTTCTCTCATGATGTGTGTTACCTCTATCAAACTGTTCTCTCATGGTGTGTGTTACCTCTATCAGACTGTTCTCTCATGGTGTGTGTTACCTCTATCAAACTGTTCTCTCATGGTGTGTGTTACCTCTATCAAACTGTTCTCTCATGGTGTGTGTTACCTCTATCAAACTGTTCTCTTATGGTGTGTGTCACCTCTATCAAACTGTTCTCTCAGGGTGTGTGTTACCTCTATCAAACTGTTCTCTCATGGTGTGTGTTACCTCTATCAAACTGTTCTCTCATGGTGTGTGTTACCTCTATCAAACTGTTCTCTCATGGTGTGTGTTACCTCTATCAAACTGTTCTCTCATGGTGTGTGTTTGAAAGGTTTCTATTGGGCCTGGCTCAGTTGGAGCATGTTAAGTAGAGCTGCTGTGTGGGCTGAGGCAGACAGACCGGACCTCTTGAGGTAGGGGTCACACACCATGTAACCTATAACCTTTAACCCCAGCTCCCCAGCCTAAGTCCAAAGCCCCCCTCCCCCAGCTAGACATACAGACATACAGACACACAGACCACACTGCGCTCTGGCTGACTCTCAGCTCCACTCACTACCGTGTGTGTCTGTGTTTATATATGTGTCTGTGTGTGTGTGTGTGTGTGTGTGTGTGAGACAGACAGATAGCCCCCAGTATGTGTGTGTGTAAGGTCTGGTGTGAGACAGACAGATAGCCCCCAGTGTGTGTGTGTAAGGTCTGGTGTGAGACACAGAAAGCCCCCAGTGTGTGTGTGTGTGTACGGTCTGGTGTGAGACAGACAGACAGCCCCCAGTGTGTGAGAGAGATTTTCCAGTCCACAGGGCTCAGTGTCATTGTGGGGAGGGGTTCCATAGTGTCAGCTGTCTGAACCCTCAACTGATAAGTTGACCAATCACAGCATGAGTAAGTCTGACTGACAGACTGACTGACCCATCATCTACAGCCACTTTGTAATTGCTTTATAAATGACGAACATCAGTCTATTATGTCTATTAACCCTTTCTCTCCCTCTCTCTCCTCTCTCCAGGCATGAGCCATGAGCCAAAGTCACCTTCCTTAGGAATGATATCCACGGCAACTCGCACCACGGCGACGGTCAGCCCCCTCACCCCGTCGCCCCTTAACGGATCTATCGTAGCCAATGGGAGCCCGGCGGCCCAGTCTGCACACTCTGGATTCGCCGCCGCCCTCCGTAAACTGGCCAAACAGGCGGAGGATCCTCGAGGTAAGGACAACACACATGTGGACAGACAGAGTTATGATTCTAGAGGTTCTTAATGCCAGGTGTATTGTTATCAAGTCTATATAAGGTGTAGAAACGTTGGGTCATTTAAAGCCATTTTACAACCAGCTGTTGTCAGAAATCCCTCTTACCCGTATGACCTAACTGTCCCCTCTTCTTACCCTCCTCTCACTCCTTCCTTCCTCCATGAGGCGCTAAGCTCATTCAAAAACCGTCTGTCCTCCTGGACCCTAACCTCTAACCCCTGACCCCTGTAGCCTAACCCCTCAGAACCCTCCGATGTCTCAGAGGTTCCTCTGCTGGGGCCATCCCTGTGTGTCGTGTTTAGCTGCTAATAGCAGTGGAGTGATATTCACACTAGATTGAATTATGCAGCCTCCCCTAAGAGAGCAGGACACAGAACAGCCGTTCTAGCTGACCCATTTAAGCGCCAGCTCTGTGTGTGTGTGGGGGGGGGGGGGGGTTATTGGGCCCTGCTATCCCACTGGTCTAACCTGACTGTGAAGTAGTCATTGTGTGGTGGGGTGAGCAGTTGACAAGGACTGCTTTTAGAATTGGTTGTGGAGGGATCATATGATGCATCTGTAACACACTGACCCTCTCCTCTCAGACTCACTACACAGTAGAACATAGGAGGTTTCTTACAGCCATTTTTCAATCAACACTGAATCAACAGAATACTTCTCTTTTTCTCACTACCGTTTCGACCTCCTACAGGTTCCTATCAGTCAGACATACAGCTCATGGTTTGATTGTGAGTTGTTGATATTTGTAGCTGGTTTGGATATTAGATATTGCTGTGTGCTACAGAAAGTTGGATGTTGTTTTTTCAATTGTTGTTTTTTGTCTGGACAGGGTCAGACTTAGGTCACAGATGGACAAGGCTGCTATTCTCCCGTGTAAACACACACACACACTCACACACGCTATTCTCTCGGGGGCTGTTTGGCTGGCTGGCTTTGGGCAGCAGCTCACTGAGACCTTTCTGGTAGATGGTGTGTGAAATAGTGGCTCTGGTCAACCATGGTGTGTGTGTCTATGAGGTGTAACCTTCCCCAGGACAGAGACTCTGGCTGGCCCACATACACTGGAGCTGATCTTCACTGGCCCCCTAAGACACACACACACGCTGCTGGGCCCCTCCAGGGGAATGGAGCCAGACTGCTGAGAGTCCCCTGAGTAGGGCTGGCAGGGGTCCTGTTTGGGTGTGTGTGAGTGCTTGTGTGTAAGTGTACGTCTGTTTGTGTGTGTTTGTGTGTGTATATCTGGCTGTCTGCCCCAGCTCCAGTGAGCCCCAGCAGCCCCAGTCATCCCGGCCCGGGGTCAGGCTCTCTTAATCAGGCTGTGTGTTTGAGAGAGGTCCCCTCCTCCCTGGTTCTCCCTGGCTGCCTAGCTCCCCTGCAGATCACACCGGGGGCCCAACACCAATGATTTATTACTCTGAGAAAGAAACAGAGACAGAGCTCACAACCCCAATCTCTCCCTCTCTCTCACACACTCACCCTCTCAATCTCATTCTCTTCCTCCATTGTTTCTCACCTTCCCCTTCTCTCTTCCCCACTCCCTCTCTGTCTCTCCCTCCCACACACTCCCTCATCTATCTCTCTCCATCTCTCTCTCACTGTCACTTGCACACAATCTCTTTTCTCACCTCTCTCTCTCTCTCTCTCTCCCTTTCTTGCACACATACTGTTTGTCTCACTGTCTCATCTCTCTCTCTGTCACTCTATCAACCAGGTGTGTGTGCTGTGTGTCTGTTGCTATTTCAACCTAGCTGGGACAGTCGTCAGATAGTCTGAGGGAGGTACAGAAACACACACACGGAGACTATGATTAAACCTAGGCATTTTTTAAAACAAAAAGTCCCTCTGTTATTTTGGGCCTGTCTGTGTGCAGTCTGCCTGGCGTAGGTAGAGACACAGTGTGTGTGAGTCATGCTCCACAGCTCCAGAGGAACAGGCCAGTCATGGGGCCGATGCTGCCCACTTTAGGAGTGCCGTCGCTGGGGTGGGCAGGCTGGAGTGTGGGCCTCCTCCGGAACTCCAGCCACTTTGCTGTCTACAAAGATATTTTTAGACAAGCCCTCATACACACAAACACTGACACCGACACTGACACACACACACACAAACTCACACAGAAAACGTCCATGGTGCTTTCCTGGCATGTTGTAGCCTCCTAGCAGTGTGTGTGTTCTACTGCACAGTGTGTTCCTGTGTGTCCTACTGAACAGTGTGTTCCTGTGTGTCCTACTGCACAGTGTGTCCCTGTGTGTCCTACTGCACAGTGTGTCCTACTGCACAGTGTGTTCCTGTGTGTCCTACTGAACAGTGTGTTCCTGTGTGTCCTACTGAACAGTGTGTTCCTGTGTGTCCTACTGCACAGTGTGTCCCTGTGTGTCCTACTGAACAGTGTGTCCTACTGCACAGTGTGTTCCTGTGTGTCCTACTGAACAGTGTGTTCCTGTGTGTCCTACTGAACAGTGTGTTCCTGTGTGTCCTACTGAACAGTGTGTTCCTGTGTGTCCTACTGAACAGTGTGTTCCTGTGTGTCCTACTGAACAGTGTGTTCCTGTGTGTCCTACTGAACAGTGTATTCCTGTGTCCTACTGCACAGTGTGTCCCTGTGTGTACTACTGCACAGTGTGTTCCTGTGCGTCCTACTGAACAGTGTGTCCCTGTGCGTCCTACTGAACAGTGTGTTCCTGTGCGTCCTACTGCACAGTGTGTCCCTGTGTGTCCTACTGAACAGTGTGTTCCTGTGTGTCCTACTGCACAGTGTGTTCCTGTGTGTCCTACTGAACAGTGTGTTCCTGTGTGTCCTACTGAACAGTGTGTTCCTGTGTGTCCTACTGAACAGTGTGTTCCTGTGTGTCCTACTGAATAGTGTGTTCCTGTGTGTCCTACTGCACCGTGTGTGTTCCTGTGTGTCCTACTGCACCGTGTGTTCCTGTGTGTCCTACTGCACCGTGTGTCCCTGTGTGTCCTACTGAACAGTGTGTTCCTGTGTGTCCTACTGAACAGTGTGTGTTCCTGTGTGTCCTACTGAACAGTGTGTTCCTGTGTGTCCTACTGCACAGTGTGTTCCTGTGTGTCCCTGTGTGTCCTACTGCACAGTGTGTTCCTGTGTGTCCTACTGAACAGTGTGTGTTCCTGTGTGTCCTACTGCACAGTGTGTCCCTGTGTGTCCTACTGCACCGTGTGTCCCTGTGTGTCCTACTGAACAGTGTGTTCCTGTGTGTCCTACTGAACAGTGTGTTCCTGTGTGTCCTACTGAACAGTGTGTTCCTGTGTGTCCTACTGAATAGTGTGTTCCTGTGTGTCCTACTGCACAGTGGGTTCCTGTGTGTCCTACTGAACAGTGTGTTCCTGTGTGTCCTACTGAATAGTGTGTTCCTGTGTGTCCTACTGCACCGTGTGTGTTCCTGTGTGTCCTACTGAACAGTGTGTTCCTGTGTGTCCTACTGCACAGTGTGTTCCTGTGCGTCCTACTGCACAGTGTGTTCCTGTGTCCTACTGCACCGTGTGTGTTCCTGTGTGTCCTACTGAACAGTGTGTTCCTGTGTGTCCTACTGAACAGTGTGTCCCTGTGTGTCCTACTGAACAGTGTGTTCCTGTGTGTCCTACTGCACAGTGTGTCCCTGTGTGTCCTACTGAACAGTGTGTTCCTGTGTGTCCTACTGAACAGTGTGTTCCTGTGTGTCCTACTGAACAGTGTCCCTGTGTGTCCTACTGAACAGTGTCCCTGTGTGTCCTACTGAACAGTGTGTTCCTGTGTGTCCTACTGAACAGTGTGTTCCTTTGTGTCCTACTGAACAGTGTGTTCCTGTGTGTCCTACTGAACAGTGTGTTCCTGTGTGTCCTACTGAATAGTGTGTGTTCCTGTGTGTCCTACTGAACAGTGTGTCCCTGTGTGTCCTACTGAACAGTGTGTTCCTGTGTGTCCTACTGCACAGTGTGTCCCTGTGTGTCCTACTGCACAGTGTGTTCCTGTGCGTCCTACTGAACAGTGTGTTCCTGTGCGTCCTACTGAACAGTGTGTCCCTGTGTGTCCTACTGCACAGTGTGTCCCTGTGTGTCCTACTGCACAGTGTGTCCCTGTGTGTCCTACTGCACAGTGTGTTCCTGTGTGTCCTACTGCACAGTGTGTTCCTGTGTGTCCTACTGCACAGTGTGTTCCTGTGTGTCCTACTGAACAGTGTGTTCCTGTGCGTCCTACTGAACAGTGTGTTCCTGTGTGCTACTGAACAGTGTGTTCCTGTGTGTCCTACTGAACAGTGTGTTCCTGTGTGTCCTACTGAACAGTGTCCCTGTGTGTCCTACTGAACAGTGTGTCCCTGTGTGTCCTACTGAACAGTGTGTTCCTGTGTGTCCTACTGCACAGTGTCCCTGTGTGTCCTACTGCACAGTGTGTTCCTGTGTGTCCTACTGAACAGTGTGTCCCTGTGTGTCCTACTGAACAGTGTGTTCCTGTGTGTCCTACTGAACAGTGTGTGTTCCTGTGTGTCCTACTGAACAGTGTGTCCCTGTGTGTCCTACTGCACAGTGTGTCCCTGTGTGTCCTACTGAACAATGTGTTCCTGTGTGTCCTACTGAACAGTGTGTTCCTGTGTGTCCTACTGAACAGTGTCCCTGTGTGTCCTACTGAACAGTGTCCCTGTGTGTCCTACTGAACAGTGTGTTCCTGTGTGTCCTACTGAACAGTGTGTTCCTGTGTGTCCTACTGAACAGTGTGTTCCTGTGTGTCCTACTGAACAGTGTGTTCCTGTGTGTCATACTGAACAGTGTCCCTGTGTGTCCTACTGAACAGTGTGTTCCTGTGTGTCCTACTGAACAGTGTGTTCCTGTGTGTCCTACTGAACAGTGTGTTCCTGTGTGTCCTACTGAACAGTGTGTTCCTGTGTGTCCTACTGCACAGTGTGTTCCTGTGTGTCCTACTGAACAGTGTGTTCCTGTGTGTCCTACTGAACAGTGTGTTCCTGTGTGTCATACTGAACAGTGTCCCTGTGTGTCCTACTGAACAGTGTGTTCCTGTGTGTCCTACTGAACAGTGTGTTCCTGTGTGTCCTACTGAACAGTGTGTTCCTGTGTGTCCTACTGCACAGTGTGTTCCTGTGTGTCCTACTGAACAGTGTGTTCCTGTGTGTCCTACTGAATAGTGTGTTCCTGTGTGTCCTACTGCACCGTGTGTGTTCCTGTGTGTCCTACTGAACAGTGTGTTCCTGTGTGTCCTACTGAACAGTGTGTTCCTGTGTGTCCTACTGAACAGTGTGTTCCTGTGTGTCCTACTGCACAGTGTGTTCCTGTGTGTCCTACTGAACAGTGTGTTCCTGTGTGTCCTACTGAATAGTGTGTTCCTGTGTGTCCTACTGCACCGTGTGTGTTCCTGTGTGTCCTACTGAACAGTGTGTTCCTGTGTGTCCTACTGAACAGTGTGTTCCTGTGTGTCCTACTGCACCGTGTGTCCCTGTGTGTCCTACTGAACAGTGTGTTCCTGTGTGTCCTACTGAACAGTGTGTTCCTGTGTGTCCTACTGAACAGTGTGTTCCTGTGTGTCCTACTGAATAGTGTGTTCCTGTGTGTCCTACTGCACAGTGGGTTCCTGTGTGTCCTACTGAACAGTGTGTTCCTGTGTGTCCTACTGAATAGTGTGTTCCTGTGTGTCCTACTGCACCGTGTGTGTTCCTGTGTGTCCTACTGAACAGTGTGTTCCTGTGTGTCCTACTGCACAGTGTGTTCCTGTGCGTCCTACTGCACAGTGTGTTCCTGTGTCCTACTGCACCGTGTGTGTTCCTGTGTGTCCTACTGAACAGTGTGTTCCTGTGTGTCCTACTGAACAGTGTGTCCCTGTGTGTCCTACTGAACAGTGTGTTCCTGTGTGTCCTACTGCACAGTGTGTCCCTGTGTGTCCTACTGAACAGTGTGTTCCTGTGTGTCCTACTGAACAGTGTGTTCCTGTGTGTCCTACTGAACAGTGTCCCTGTGTGTCCTACTGAACAGTGTCCCTGTGTGTCCTACTGAACAGTGTGTTCCTGTGTGTCCTACTGAACAGTGTGTTCCTTTGTGTCCTACTGAACAGTGTGTTCCTGTGTGTCCTACTGAACAGTGTGTTACTGTGTGTCCTACTGAATAGTGTGTGTTCCTGTGTGTCCTACTGAACAGTGTGTCCCTGTGTGTCCTACTGAACAGTGTGTTCCTGTGTGTCCTACTGCACAGTGTGTCCCTGTGTGTCCTACTGCACAGTGTGTTCCTGTGCGTCCTACTGAACAGTGTGTTCCTGTGCGTCCTACTGAACAGTGTGTCCCTGTGTGTCCTACTGCACAGTGTGTCCCTGTGTGTCCTACTGCACAGTGTGTCCCTGTGTGTCCTACTGCACAGTGTGTTCCTGTGTGTCCTACTGCACAGTGTGTTCCTGTGTGTCCTACTGCACAGTGTGTTCCTGTGTGTCCTACTGAACAGTGTGTTCCTGTGCGTCCTACTGAACAGTGTGTTCCTGTGTGCTACTGAACAGTGTGTTCCTGTGTGTCCTACTGAACAGTGTGTTCCTGTGTGTCCTACTGAACAGTGTCCCTGTGTGTCCTACTGAACAGTGTGTCCCTGTGTGTCCTACTGAACAGTGTGTTCCTGTGTGTCCTACTGCACAGTGTCCCTGTGTGTCCTACTGCACAGTGTGTTCCTGTGTGTCCTACTGAACAGTGTGTCCCTGTGTGTCCTACTGAACAGTGTGTTCCTGTGTGTCCTACTGAACAGTGTGTGTTCCTGTGTGTCCTACTGAACAGTGTGTCCCTGTGTGTCCTACTGCACAGTGTGTCCCTGTGTGTCCTACTGAACAATGTGTTCCTGTGTGTCCTACTGAACAGTGTGTTCCTGTGTGTCCTACTGAACAGTGTCCCTGTGTGTCCTACTGAACAGTGTCCCTGTGTGTCCTACTGAACAGTGTGTTCCTGTGTGTCCTACTGAACAGTGTGTTCCTGTGTGTCCTACTGAACAGTGTGTTCCTGTGTGTCCTACTGAACAGTGTGTTCCTGTGTGTCATACTGAACAGTGTCCCTGTGTGTCCTACTGAACAGTGTGTTCCTGTGTGTCCTACTGAACAGTGTGTTCCTGTGTGTCCTACTGAACAGTGTGTTCCTGTGTGTCCTACTGAACAGTGTGTTCCTGTGTGTCCTACTGCACAGTGTGTTCCTGTGTGTCCTACTGAACAGTGTGTTCCTGTGTGTCCTACTGAACAGTGTGTTCCTGTGTGTCATACTGAACAGTGTCCCTGTGTGTCCTACTGAACAGTGTGTTCCTGTGTGTCCTACTGAACAGTGTGTTCCTGTGTGTCCTACTGAACAGTGTGTTCCTGTGTGTCCTACTGCACAGTGTGTTCCTGTGTGTCCTACTGAACAGTGTGTTCCTGTGTGTCCTACTGAATAGTGTGTTCCTGTGTGTCCTACTGCACCGTGTGTGTTCCTGTGTGTCCTACTGAACAGTGTGTTCCTGTGTGTCCTACTGAACAGTGTGTTCCTGTGTGTCCTACTGAACAGTGTGTTCCTGTGTGTCCTACTGCACAGTGTGTTCCTGTGTGTCCTACTGAACAGTGTGTTCCTGTGTGTCCTACTGAATAGTGTGTTCCTGTGTGTCCTACTGCACCGTGTGTGTTCCTGTGTGTCCTACTGAACAGTGTGTTCCTGTGTGTCCTACTGAACAGTGTGTTCCTGTGTGTCCTACTGCACAGTGTGTTCCTGTGTGTCCTACTGAACAGTGTGTTCCTGTGTGTCCTATTGTACAGTGTGTCCCTGTGTGTCCTACTGCACAGTGTATTCCTGTGTGTCCTACTGAACAGTGTGTTCCTGTGTGTCCTACTGCACAGTGTGTTCCTGTGTGTCCTACTGCACAGTGTGTTCCTGTGTGTCCTACTGAACAGTGTGTTCCTGTGTGTCCTACTGAACAGTGTGTCCCTGTGTGTCCTACTGAACAGTGTCCCTGTGTGTCCTACTGAACAGTGTCCCTGTGTGTCCTACTGAACAAATCAAATCCAAGTTTATTTGTCACGTGCGCCGAATACAACAGGTGTAGAGCTTACAGTGAAATGCTTACTTACAGGCTCTAACCAATAGTGCAAAAAAGGTATTAGGTGAACAATAGGTATGTAAAGAAATAAAACAACAGTAAAAAGACAATGAAAAATAACAGTAGAGAGGCTATATACAGACACCGGTTAGTCAGGCTGATTGAGGTAGTATGTACATGTATGACTATGCATATATGATGAACAGAGAGTAGCAGCAGCATAAAAGAGGGGTTGGCAGGTGGTGGGTGGCAGGATACAATGCAGATGGCCCGGTTAGCCAATGTGTGTGGGCTCTGGTTGGTCAGTCCAGTTAAAGTAGTATGTACATGAATGTATAGTTAAAGTGACTATGCATATATGATAAACAGAGAGTACCAGCAGCGTAAAAGAGGGGTTGGGGCGGGGGGGGCGGGGGGGGGGGATCAGAGAGAACAGTCTATGACCAGGGTGGCTGGGGTCTTTGACAATTTTAGGGCCTTCCTCTGACACAGCCTGGTGTAGAGGTCCTGGATGGCAGGAAGCTTGGTCCCAGTGATGTACTGGGCTGTACGTGCTACCATCTGTAGTGTCTTGCGGTCGGAGGCCAAGCAGTTGCCGTACCTGGAAGTGATGCAACCAGTCAGGATGCTCTCGATGTTGCAGCTGTAGAACCTTTTGAGTATCTGAGGACCCATGCCAAATCTTTTTAGTTTCCTGAGGGGGAACAGGCTTTGTCATGCCCGCTTCACAATTGTCTTGGTGTGTTTGGACCATTCTAGTTTGTTGGTGATGTGGACACCAAGGAATTTGAAGCTCTCATCCTGCTCCACTACAGCCCCGTCGATGAGAATGGGGGCGTGCTCAGTCGTCCTTTTCCTGTAGTCCACAATCATCTCCGTAGTCTTGGTTACGTTGAGGGATAGGTTGTTATTCTGGCACCACCCGGCCAGGTCTCTGACCTCCTCCCTATAGGCTGTCTTGTTGTTGTCGGTGATCAGGCCTACCACTGTTGTGTTGTCTGCAAACTTAATGATGGTGTTGGAGTCGTGCCTGACCATGCAGTCGTGGGCGAACAGGGAGTACAGGAGGGGACTGAGCATGCACCCCTGAGGGGCTCCAGTGTTGAGGATCAGTGTGGCAGATGTGTTGCTACCTACCTTCACCACCTGGGGGCGGCCCATCAGGAAGTCCAGGATCCAGTTGCAGAGGGAGGTGTTTAGTCCCAGGATCCTTAGCTTAGTGATGAGCTTTGTGGGCACTATGGCGTTGAATGCTGAGCTGGAGTCAATGAATAGCATTCTCACATAAGTTGTCCTTTTGTCCAGATGGGAAAGGGCAGTGTGAAGTGCAATAGACAGTGTGTTCCTGTGTGTCCTACTGCACAGTGTGTTCCTGTGTGTCCTACTGCACAGTGTGTTCCTGTGTGTCCTACTGCACAGTGTGTTCCTGTGTGTCCTACTGCACAGTGTGTTCCTGTGTGTCCTACTGCACAGTGTGTTCCTGTGTGTCCTACTGCACAGTGTGTTCCTGTGTGTCCTACTGCACAGTGTGTTCCTGTGTGTCCTATTGCACAGTGTGTCCCTGTGTGTCCTACTGTACAGTGTGACCCTGTGTGTCCTATTGTACAGTGTGTCCCTGTGTGTCCTACTGCACAGTGTGTTCCTGTGTGTCCTACTGAACAGTGTGTTCCTGTGTGTCCTACTGCACAGTGTGTTCCTGTGTATCCTACTGCACAGTGTGTTCCTGTGTGTCCTACTGCACAGTGTGTTCCTGTGTGTCCTACTGCACAGTGTGTTCCTGTGTGTCCTACTGCACAGTGTGTTCCTGTGTGTCCTATTGCACAGTGTGTCCCTGTGTGTCCTACTGTACAGTGTGACCCTGTGTGTCCTATTGTACAGTGTGTCCCTGTGTGTCCTACTGCACAGTGTGTTCCTGTGTGTCCTACTGAACAGTGTGTTCCTGTGCGTCCTACTGCACAGTGTGTTCCTGTGTGTCCTACTGCACAGTGTGTTCCTGTGTGTCCTACTGCACAGTGTGTTCCTGTGTGTCCTACTGAACAGTGTGTTCCTGTGTGTCCTACTGAACAGTGTGTTCCTGTGTGTCCTACTGCACCGTGTGTGTTCCTGTGTGTCCTACTGCACCGTGTGTGTTCCTGTGTGTCCTACTGCACCGTGTGTGTTTCTGTGTGTCCTACTGCACCGTGTGTGTTCCTGTGTGTCCTACTGCACAGTGTGTTCCTGCGTGTCCTACTGAACAGTGTGTTCCTGTGTGTCCTACTGCACAGTGTGTTCCTGTGTGTCCTACTGCACAGTGTGTCCCTGTGTCCTACTGTACAGTGTGACCCTGTGTGTCCTATTGTACAGTGTGTCCCTGTGTGTCCTACTGCACAGTGTATTCCTGTGTGTCCTACTGAACAGTGTGTTCCTGTGTGTCCTACTGCACAGTGTGTTCCTGTGTGTCCTACTGCACAGTGTGTTCCTGTGTGTCCTACTGCACAGTGTGTTCCTGTGTGTCCTACTGAACAGTGTGTTCCTGTGTGTCCTACTGAACAGTGTGTTCCTGTGTGTCCTACTGCACCGTGTGTGTTCCTGTGTGTCCTACTGCACCGTGTGTATTCCTGTGTGTCCTACTGCACCGTGTGTGTTCCTGTGTGTCCTACTGCACCGTGTGTGTTCCTGTGTGTCCTACTGCACAGTGTGTTCCTGCGTGTCCTACTGAACAGTGTGTTCCTGCGTGTCCTACTGAACAGTGTGTTCCTGTGTGTCCTACTGAACAGTGTGTTCCTGTGTCCTACTGAGCAGTGTGTTCCTGTGTGTCCTGCTGCACATTGTGTTCCTGTGTGTCCTACTGCACAGTGTGTTCCTGTGTGTCCTACTGCACCGTGTGTTCTTGTGTGTCCTACTGAATAGTGTGTGTTCCTGTGTGACCTACTGAACAGTGTGTTCCTGTGTGTCCTACTGAACAGTGTGTGTTCCTGTGTGTCCTACTGCACAGTGTGTTCCTGTGTGTCCTACTGCACAGTGGGTTCCTGTGTGTCCTACTGAACAGTGGGTTCCTGTGTGTCCTACTGAATAGGGTGTGTTCCTGTGTGACCTACTGAACAGTGTGTGTTCCTGTGTGTCCTACTGCACAGTGGGTTCCTGTGTGTCCTACTGCACAGTGGGTTCCTGTGTGTCCTACTGAACAGTGGGTTCATGTGTGTCCTACTGAACATTGTGTGTTCCTGTGTCCTACTGCACAGTGGGTTCCTGTGTGTCCTACTGCACAGTGGGTTCCTGTGTGTCCTACTGAACAGTGGGTTCCTGTGCATCCTACTGCACAGTGGGTTCCTGTGTGACCTACTGAACAGTGGGTTCCTGTGTGTCCTACTGAACAGTGGGTTCCTGTGTGTCCTACTGAACAGTGTGTTCCTGTGTGTCCTACTGCACAGTGGGTTCCTGTGTGTCTTACTGCACAGTGGGTTCCTGTGTGTCCTACTGCACAGTGGGTTCCTGTGTGTCCTACTGCACAGTGGGTTCATGTGTGTCCTACTGAACAGTGGGTTCCTGTGTGCCCTACTGCACAGTGGGTTCCTGTGTGTCCTACTGCACAGTGGGTTCCTGTGTGTCCTACTGCACAGTGGGTTCCTGTGTGTCCTACTGCACAGTGGGTTCCTGTGTGTCCTACTGCACAGTGGGTTCCTGTGTGTCCTACTGCACAGTGGGTTCCTGTGTGTTCTGTGTGTCCTCTGTGTCCGTCTCTGGCCCACTGTCCTGTGTTACTGTTGTGCATATGGAGCATGAATCAGTCTCCTAAGCCTAAAGGATGTTGTTTGTTTTGTTGTACTAGCGTCATAGCCACTAGCTAGCTAGCTATCACCCTGATTTAAAAACCCTGTCACGTCCTCTGTGTTTTCATCTGTATACACGCACACACACACACTCGTACACAGTAACCCACACATACATACACTCACACACACTCTCCTGTCTGATGAGTAGCTCTGTGTACTGAGTCTCATGCTGAAGAGGGGAGGTGATGGATAATGAGTATTGCAGCAGAGTAAAGGACACACACCTCGTGTCAGAGAGGCAGGCATGCTAGTATCTGATTAATTAGGCAGATCTAGGCTTAATCCTCTCTCCAGTTTCCTCATACATACACACTGACTGACTGGCTGGCTGGCTGGCTGGCTGGCTGACTATCTGACTGGCTGGCTGGCTGGGGTAAACTCGCTGGAGCATTACACTACCTACCTACAGTACCTAGCTAGACCAGGAAAGCGATGGGGAGGGAGGGATGAGGACTGGGGGAATGAGAAAAAGGACAGAGGAAAAATACTTAGAAGAGAGAGGGTTTATGGAGTGATGGGAGAGGTGGTAGAGGGATACAGAGAGATTGAAGTGTGAGATTGAATGTGTTACCGTGTGTGTGTATGTGTGTGTTTGGCCGGGGGCTACCCTTGTTTCTGGGAGCCCAGAGCATGGCAGGGCAGGGCAGTGTGTCTCTGACCCCTCCATCTGGAGCCTGGAGCGCATACACACACCATCTATCCACACCCTGTGTGTGTGTGTGTGTGTGTGTGTGTGTGTGTGTGTGCGCTCGCGCGCTCGCTCTCCAGGCTCTGTTTGTCCCTGAAACACTCACTCACAAACAAGCTCTCTCTCTCTATCCAGTATTGTATTCCTCCATATATCTGTGTCTCTTCTTCTTCTAGGTAAACATACTAACAATAGCTCATACATACACAGTTCACCCAGTTACATTCTCCTCCAGAAACTATCCTACTGCTCTCTCTCTCTTTCCTTCTCTCTCTATCTCTCAGTCTTACTTCCCCTCTCTGGGAAAATAACACACACCACCACACTCTTAGAAAAAAGGGTTCCAAAATGTTTCTTCGGCTGTCCCCATGTTGAACCCTCTCCTATGGGGACAGCAGACTAACCCTTTTAGGTTCTAGACAGCACCTTTTTTCTAAGAGTTCACACACACACACACACAAACCCTTGAAACACACACTCCCTGATGCAGATTAGGTGCTTTGTACTGTGTTGCCTGTGTGTGTGTGTGTGTGTGTGAGAGAGACACGGCTGGTGTGTGTGTGTGTGTGTGTGACACGGCTGGTGTGTGTGTGACACGGCTGGTGTGTGTGAGGCAGGGTTTGTGTGTGTGTGGCTGGGGGATGGTATGGCATATGGAGGAAGGGTTGGCTCGGCGCTGCTATGCACACCAGGTGTGAAATGGACTGTTTAATTAAGTGCTGATGTTGTTCTAATGCAGGGAGGGAGGGAGGTAGGAAGAGTGGGAGGCGGTGGAGGGAGGGAGGCGGTGGAGGGGGGGGGGGGGCAGAGGGAGGGAGGGATGGATGGTGGGGGGAAGGGGAGGAGGCGAAGAACAGCTTGTCGCTAGTTGTCAGGGCTGTGACTGGAGGTGTGTTTGGGGCTGTGGAGGAGAGAGGGAGATTGGGGCTTTGGATAGGACCAGGTAGGGAACATGAGATTTGGGGCTTGAATGGCACAGTCGGTTGTAGTGTAGAGCTGGCAAGATCAAGGTTGTGGGTTCAATTTTCGCAAGGATCACTTTCCCTGAACGTTTGTGTTAAGGCAAGTCCCCTTGGATAAAATCAGCAGGTGAACAAGGATATTGTTATGTTTCTTGATGGGATTAGAGGTGGAAGGATACGGTGCTGGGACAGAGAGACCTTAACCTGGGGCTGTGTGGAGCTTTGTGTGTGTATGCGTGCATACGTGCTTTTGGGCATGTGTGATTGTGTGTGCGTGCGTATGCGCCCGTGTATGTGTCTGTGTGTACCTCTCTCTCCCAGTTAGGGTCAGCTTGGGCGGTCATGCGTGGAGGCAGTCTGGGAGAGAGGGACTGGTAATGGGGCAGCAATGGAGAGAGGAGCTACACATTAATCACACACACACACGTTTGCCCACACAGACATACACTCAATCACACCCACATACACCACACACACATACAGTGCATTTGGAAAGTATTCAGACCCCTTGACTTTTTCCACATTTTGTTACATAATATTGATTAAATAATTTTTCCCTCAATCTACACACAATACCCCATAATACCCCATAATGACAAAAATAAAACAGTTTTAAACAGCCTTGAGTCTTCTTGGGTATGAAGCTACAACCTTGGCACACCTGTATTTGGGGAGTTTCTCCCATTCTTCTCTGTAGATCCTCTCAAGCTCTGTCAGGTTGGATGGGGAGTGTTGCTGCACAACTGTTTTCAATCCTATCTCGGAGCTCTACAGACAATTCCTTCAACCTCATGGCTTGGTTTTTTGCTCTGACATGCACTGTCAACTGTGGAACCTTGTATAGACAGGTGTGTGCCTTTCCAAATCATGTCCAATCAATTGAATTTACCACAGGTGGACACAATCAAGTTGTAGAAACATCTCAAAGATGATTAATGGAAACAGGATGCACCTGAGCTCAATTTCGGGTATCATAGCAAAGGGTCTGAATACTTGTTTAAAGAATGTATTTCTGTTAATAAATTTGCAAACATTTCTTAAAACCTGTTTTCGCTTTGTCATTATGGGTTATTATATGTAGATTGATAAGGAAACATTTTTTTTAATTCATTTTAGAATAAGGCTGTAACGTAAAAAATGTGGACAAAGTCAAGGGGTCTGAATACTTTCTGAATGCACTGTACATACACACACACACACACACACAAGCAGGAACAGACACAGAGCACACTCTCTCTCGCTTAGACTTCCTCGCTCTCCGTCTCTCTGTAGCGTAGGAGCAGAGTGTGGAGCCACAGCTTGGCCTGCAGTCTCTTATCCACCATTAGAGGGCGGAGGACCAGCGTGTTGTTCTTAATGTATGTCCTAACGGCACCAGTAGGGGACTGACTTTTATCTCCTCACCTCCTTTCTTTTAATGTCTGACTGATCTGAAAGAACTGGACTGGTGTCTAGTCCATTTTGCTTTCACCAGTCCTTTGTGATTAGATCAAAAGAAGGGGAGGACAGGGGAGGACAGGAGAAGGGGAGAGGAAGCATGTTCAGACTATGGAGATACATCCATAATGCCCAGGGCTGTGTTTGAAACCAGGACACTCCCTTCTCTCCTCTCAGCCTCAGTGTGAGCATGTGTGGCGACACGTCAGTGAATAGACGAAGGCTGGATCTGCATATGGCAGCATAACACTAGTTTAGGGCCCCTCAGATGGCCTGCATATCATTTCTGTCCCATCTGCTCAGTGATGGACTGACTTCCTGTCAACTAGCACTGTCACCACAAGAGGAGTGAGGAAGGTGGAGTGACAGGAAAAGACTGGAAGGGGGTTGTATTTATTAGAACAAGGGAGAGGGGGTAGTTTAGACTTCAGGAGGTGCTGAAAATCTAAGATTAACACACACACACACACACACACCACCCATCTCAGGCTGTGAAGCGTTAAGGGCCAATTCCCTTTCTCCTTAACTGTCTGTAACTGTTGTAAATGTGTTTATGAAAAATGGATGGATTCCCTGAGAGATATCTGTTTGGGAGGCAGTCCGTTTGAAGAACAGAGAGGAGAGGGAGTGAATAACAGAACAGGCTGGAGCTGGTGGTGTGTGGATGGTTTCCAGGGAAGGAGGGATGGGGTTGGTGGAGGTATACAGAGGTTATGATGTTGGCTTGTAAAGGAGGAGAATGAAGAGGAGAATCAGATGAGTGAACACCAACCCCCCGCTCCTCCTTCTCCTCACCTGCTTCTCCTCCAGCTTTCACTCAATTATTCAGTGTGTCCTGCCTCCCCCACTGTACATACAGCACCACACACACACACACACACACACACAGGGAACGGGAGTGAGAACAATGAGGGGGAGGAAGGGATGGTGGAGGAGAGAGAGATGGAGTGGTATCAGGGGAGTAGAGGTCTGTTGCTTGAAGCTCTGGCAGGTCTGGATTGCTGTGATCATTATTCATTTCTGCTCTATCCCTTTTTATCTCTCTCTCATTCACTCTTTTGTAATGATTCTTATGCTCTTTCTCTCGCTCTCCCATCCCACCCATTCTCTCCCCCCCTCCTTCCCTCTTCCACTCTCCCGTAGTGGTAGTCTTTCTCTCTCTCTTTCTGTGAGTAAATGAGGTGTGATAGTGGAGCTGTATTAAGTGTCACTCTGCTCGCCAGCCTGAGTGCTCTGGTATTGATTGTCCTGGTCTTCCAGGGGAGAGTAATGGCTTTCTGAGGTGAGGGGGGGAGGATTAGGCCACTAATTGCTGTTGTGCAGACAAGATATGCTTCCTCTCTCACCTCACACACATCACCTCATCACCCCTTTCTCTCTCTCTCTCTCTCTCTCTCTCTCTCTCTCTCTCTCTCTCTCTCTCTCTCTCTCTCTCTCTCTCTCTCTCTCTCTCTCTCTCTCTCTCTCTCTCTCTCTCTCTCTCTCTCTCTCTCTCTCTCTCTCTCTCCCTTTCTCTCTTTCTCTCTTTCTCTCTTTCTCTCTTTCTCCCTTTCTCTCTTTCTCTCTTTCTCCCTTTCTCTCGCTCTGTTTCTCTCTCTCTCTTTCTCTCTCTTGTTCTCTATCATTCTCTCTCTCTAGTATTATCTAGCCACAGAGGCCTGCTGTGTAATCTACACCTATTACACCCATTTCCCTTCAAAGCTTTTCCTCATTCACATTTTCAAAAGGAATTACAATATTTGTCTAATTAGTAATTGATTAGATTTATAAACATGTAAGTGACATCATTTTTTCTACCGGGTCATATCCAGACCACCACCATACCCAACCATCAAACCCTATTATAGTGTGATGTCTGTTGCTAGGGTAACTAAACTAGGTCGCAATGCTTGAATGATAAGGAGTGTTTGATAATCCAGACATATCACACACACGTCCAGACATCCTGACCTATCACACTCTCCTCAGGCTGTCTCTGTGGGGTCAGGTGGATAGATTGGAGAGGATAGAGAACTACATACACACGACTACATACGCCACACACACTACTGCATACGCCACACACACTACTACATACGCCACACACACTACTACATACGCCACACACTACTACATACGCCACACACACTACTACATACACCACACACACTACTACATACACCACATACCCTACTACATACGCCACACACACTACTACATACGCCACACACACGACTACATACGCCACACACACTATTACATACACCACACACACTACTAAATACGCCACACACACGACTACATACACCACACACACTACCACATACGCCACAACCTACTACATACGCCACACACACTACTACATACGCCACACACACTACTACATACACCACACACACACACTACTACATACACCACACACACTACTACATACGCCACACACACTACTACGTACGCCACACACACTACATACGCCACACACACTACTACATACGCCACACACACTACTACATACGCCACACACACTACTGCATACACCACACACACTACTACATACGCCACACACACTACTACATACACCACACACTACTACATACACCACACACTACTGCATACACCACACACGCTACTACATACACCACACACACTACTACATACACCACACACACTACTACATACGCCACACACACTACTACATACGCCACACACACTACTACATACGCCACACACACTACTACATACGCCACACACACTACTACATACACCACATACACTACTGCATACGCCACACACACTACTACATACGCCACACAAACTACTGCATATGCCACACACACTAATACATACACCACACACACACACTACTGCATACACCACACACGCTACTACATACACCACACACGCTACTACATACACCACACACACTACTACATACACCACACACACTACTACATACGCCACACACACTACTAAATACGCCACACACGACTGCATACACCACACACACTACTAAATACGCCACACACGACTACATACACCACACACACTACTACATACGCCACACACACTACTACATACGCCACACACACTACCACATACGCCACAACCTACTACATACGCCACACACACTACTACATACGCCACACACACTACTACATACACCACACACACACACTACTACATACACCACACACACTACTGCATACGCCACACACACTACTACATACACCACACACACTACTACATACACCACACACTACTACGTACACCACACACACTACTGCATACGCCACACACACTACTACATACACCACACACACTACTACATACACCACACACTACTGCATACACCACACACGCTACTACATACACCACACACACTACTACATACACCACACACACTACTACATACGCCACACACACTACTACATACGCCACACACACTACTACATACGCCACACCCACTACTACATACGCCACACACACTACTACATACGCCACACACACTACTGCATACACCACACACACTATTACATACGCCACACACACTACTACATACACCACATACACTACTGCATACGCCACACACACTACTACATACGCCACACAAACTACTGCATATGCCACACACACACACACTACTGCATACACCAAACACACTACTGCATACACCACACACACTACTACATACGCCACACACACTACTACATACGCCACACACACTACTACATACGCCACACACACTACTACATACGCCACACACACTACTACATACACCACACACACTACTAAATACGCCACACACACGACTACATACACAACACACACTACTACATACGCCACACACACTACTACATACGCCACACACACTACCACATACGCCACAACCTACTACATACGCCACACACACTACTACAAACGCCACACACACTACTACATACACCACACACACACACTACTACATACACCACACACTACTACGTACACCACACACACTACTGCATACGCCACACACACTACTGCATACGCCACACACACTACTACATACACCACACACGCTACTACATACACCACACACTACTGCATACACCACACACGCTACTACATACACCACACACACTACAACATACGCCACACACTACTGCGTACACCACACACACTACTGCATACGCCACACACACTACTACATACACCACACACACTACTACATACACCACACACTACTACGTACACCACACACACTACTGCATACGCCACACACACTACTACATACACCACACACTACTGCATACACCACACACGCTACTACATACACCACACACACTACTACATACCCCACACACTACTGCGTACGCCACACACACTACTACATACGCCACACACACTACTACATACGCCACACACACTACTACATACGCCACACACACTACTACATACGCCACACACACTACTACATACGCCACACACACACACTACTGCATACACCACACACACTACTACATACACCACATACACTACTGCATACACCACACACACTACTACATACGCCACACAAACTACTGCATATGCCACACACACTAATACATACACCACACACACACACACACTACTGCATACACCACACACACTACTGCATACACCACACACACTACTGCATACACCACACACACTACTGCATACACCACACACACTACTGCATACACCACACACGCTACTACATACACCACACACGCTACTACATACGCCACACACACTACTACATACGCCACACACACTACTACATACGCCACACACACTACTACATACGCCACACACACTACTACATACGCCACACACACTACTACATACGCCACACACACACTACTACATACGCCACACACACTACTACATACACCACACACACTACTACATACGCCACACACACTACTACATACGCCACACACACACACTACTGCATACACCACACACACTACTACATACGCCACACCCACTACTACATACACCACACACACTACTGCATACGCCACACACACTACTACATACACCACACAAACTAATACATACACCACACACACACACACACTACTGCATACACCACACACACACACTACTGCATACACCACACACACTACTACATACGCCACACACACTACTACATACGCCACACACACTACTACATACGCCACACACACTGTTACATACACCACACACACTACTAAATACGCCACACACACTACTACATACGCCACAACCTACTACATACGCCACACACACTACTACATACGCCACACACACTACTACATACACCACACACACACACTACTACATACACCACACACACTACTGCATACGCCACACACACTACTACATACGCCACACACACTACTACATACACCACACACTACTACGTACACCACACACACTACTGCATACGCCACACACGCTACTACATACACCACACACACTACTACATACACCACACGCACTACTACATACACCACACACACTACTACATACGCCACACACACTACTACATACGCCACACACACTACTACATACGCCACACACACTACTACATACGCCACACACACTACTACATACGCCACCCACACTACTGCATACACCACACACACTACTACATACGCCACACACACTACTACATACACCACATACACTACTGCATATGCCACACACACTAATACATACACCACACACACACACACTACTGCATACACCACACACACTACTGCATACACCACACACGCTACTACATACACCACACACACTACTGCATACGCCACACACACTACTGCATACGCCACACACGCTACTACATACACCACACAAACTAATACATACACCACACACACACTACTGCATACACCACACACGCTACTACATACGCCCCACACGCTACTACATACACCCCACACACTACTACATACGCCACACACACTATTACATACACCACACACACTACTACATACACCACACACACTACTAAATACGTCACACGCACGACTACATACACCACACACACACTACTACATACGCCACACACACTACTACATACGCCACACACACTACCACATACGCCACAACCTACTACATACGCCACAACCTACTACATACGCCACACACACTACTACATACGCCACACACACTACTACATACACCACACACACACACTACTACATACACCACACACACTACTACATACACCACACACACTACTGCATACGCCACACACACTACTACATACGCCACACACACTACTACATACGCCACACACACTACTACATACGCCACACACACTACTACATACGCCACACACACTACTACATACACCACACACGCTACTACATACACCACACACTACTGCATACACCACACACTACTGCATACACCACACACGCTACTACATACACCACACACACTACTACATACACCACACACTACTGCATACACCACACACACTACAACATACGCCACACACTACCTTGTACGCCACACACACTACCTCGTACACCACACACACTACTACATACACCACACACACTACTACATACACCACACACACTACTACATACACCACACACACTACTACATACACCACACACACTACTACATACACCACACACACTACTACACACACCACACACACTACTACATACACCACACACACTACTACATACACCACACACACTACTACATACGCCACACACACTACTACATCCGCCACACACGCTACTACATACACCACACACGCTACTACATACGCCACACACGCTACTACATACGCCACACACGCTACTACATACGCCACACACGCTACTACATACGCCACACACGCTACTACATACGCCACACACACTACTACATACGCCACACACACTACTACATACGCCACACACACTACTACATACGCCACACACACTACTACATACGCCACACACACTACTACATACGCCACACACACTACTACATACGCCACACACACACACTACTGCATACACCACACACACTACTACATACGCCACACAAACTACTGCATATACCACACACACTAATACATACACCACACACACACACACACTACTGCATACACCACACACACTACTGCATACACCACACACGCTACTACATACACCACACACACTACTGCATACGCCACACACACTACTGCATACGCCGCACACGCTACTACATACACCACACACACTACTGCATACGCCACACACACACACACACTACTGCATACACCACACACACTACTGCATACACCACACACGCTACTACATACACCACACACACTACTGCATACGCCACACACACTACTGCATACGCCGCACACGCTACTACATACACCACACAAACTAATACATACACCACACACATACTACTGCATACACCACACACGCTACTACATACGCCCCACACGCTACTACATACGCCCCACACACTACTACATACGCCACACACACTATTACATACGCCACACACACTACTACATACACCACACACACTACTAAATACGCCACACACACGACTACATACACCACACACACTACTACATACGCCACACACACTACTACATACGCCACACACACTACTACATACACCACACACACACACTACTACATACACCACACACACTACTGCATACGCCACACACACTACTACATACGCCACACACACTACTACATACACCACACACTACTACGTACACCACACACACTACTGCATACGCCACACACACTACTACATATGCCACACACACTACTACATACGCCACACACACTACTACATACACCACACACACACTACTACATACACCACACACACACTACTACATA
Organism: Oncorhynchus mykiss; assembly: GCF_013265735.2. NCBI lineage: Eukaryota > Metazoa > Chordata > Actinopteri > Salmoniformes > Salmonidae > Oncorhynchus > Oncorhynchus mykiss. Next base: position 70,112,385 of record NC_048570.1, on the reverse strand, counting down.
CACCACACACACACACTACTACATACACCACACACACACACTACTGCATACACCACACATACTACTACATACGCCACACACTACTGCATACACCACACACACTACTACATACGCCACACCCACTACTACATACGCCACATACACTACTGCATACGCCACACACACTACTACATACACCACACACACTACTGCATACACCACACACGCTACTACATACGCCCCACACACTACTACATCCGCCACACACACTACTACATACGCCACACACACTACTACATACGCCACACACACTACTACATACGCCACACACACTACTACATATGCCACACACACTACTACATACGCCACACACACTACTACATACACCACACACACACTACTACATACACCACACATAGACCACACACAAACTACTACATACACCACACACACTACTACAGACACCACACACACACTACTACATATGCCACACACTACTACAGACACCACACACACACTACTACATATGCCACACACTACTACATACACCACACACACTACTACGTACGCCACACACACTACTACACACACCACACACACTACTACATACACCACACACACTACTACATACACCACACACACTACTACATACGCCACACACTACTACATACACCACACACTACTACGTACGCCACACACACTACCTCATACGCCACACACACTACTACATACGCCACACACACACACTACTACATACACCACACACACTACTACAGACACCACACACACACTACTACATACGCCACACACTACTACATACACCACACACACTACTACATACACCACACATAGACCACACACAAACTACTACATACACCACACACACTACTACGTACGCCACACACACTACTACAGACACTACATACGCCACACACTACTACATACACCACACACACTACTACGTACGCCACACACACTACTACATATGCCACACACTACTACATACACCACACACACTACTTCGTACGCCACACACACTACTACAGACACCACACACACACTACGACGTACGCCACACACACTACTACAAACGCCACACACACTACTACATATGCCACACACTACTACAAACGCCACACACACTACTACATATGCCACACACTACTACATACACCACACACACTACTACGTACGCCACACACACTACTACAAACGCCACACACACTACTACATACACCACACACACACTACTACATGCATCACACATACACCACACACACACTACTACATACACCACACACACTACTACATACACCACACACACTACTACATACACCACACACACACTACTACATACACCACACACACACTACTACATACACCACACACACACTACTACATACACCACACACACTACTACATACGTCACACACACTACTTCATACACCACACACACTACTACATACGCCACAAACACTACTACATACGCCACACACACTACTACATACACCACACACTACTGCATACACCACACACACTACAACATACGCCACACACTACCTCGTACACCACACACACTACTACATACACCACACACACTACTACATACACCACACACACTACTACATACACCACACACACTACTACATACACCACACACACTACTACATACACCACACACACTACTACATACACCACACACACTACTACATACACCACACACACTACTACATACACCACACACACTACTGCATACGCCACACACACTACTACATACACCACACAAACTAATACATACACCACACACACACACACACTACTGCATACACCACACACACACACTACTGCATACACCACACACACTACTACATACGCCACACACACTACTACATACGCCACACACACTACTACATACGCCACACACACTGTTACATACACCACACACACTACTAAATACGCCACACACACTACTACATACGCCACAACCTACTACATACGCCACACACACTACTACATACGCCACACACACTACTACATACACCACACACACACACTACTACATACACCACACACACTACTGCATACGCCACACACACTACTACATACGCCACACACACTACTACATACACCACACACTACTACGTACACCACACACACTACTGCATACGCCACACACGCTACTACATACACCACACACACTACTACATACACCACACGCACTACTACATACACCACACACACTACTACATACGCCACACACACTACTACATACGCCACACACACTACTACATACGCCACACACACTACTACATACGCCACACACACTACTACATACGCCACCCACACTACTGCATACACCACACACACTACTACATACGCCACACACACTACTACATACACCACATACACTACTGCATATGCCACACACACTAATACATACACCACACACACACACACTACTGCATACACCACACACACTACTGCATACACCACACACGCTACTACATACACCACACACACTACTGCATACACCACACACACTACTGCATACGCCACACACGCTACTACATACACCACACAAACTAATACATACACCACACACACACTACTGCATACACCACACACGCTACTACATACGCCCCACACGCTACTACATACGCCCCACACACTACTACATACGCCACACACACTATTACATACACCACACACACTACTACATACACCACACACACTACTAAATACGTCACACGCACGACTACATACACCACACACACACTACTACATACGCCACACACACTACTACATACGCCACACACACTACCACATACGCCACAACCTACTACATACGCCACAACCTACTACATACGCCACACACACTACTACATACGCCACACACACTACTACATACACCACACACACACACTACTACATACACCACACACACTACTACATACACCACACACACTACTGCATACGCCACACACACTACTACATACGCCACACACACTACTACATACGCCACACACACTACTACATACGCCACACACACTACTACATACGCCACACACACTACTACATACACCACACACGCTACTACATACACCACACACTACTGCATACACCACACACTACTGCATACACCACACACGCTACTACATACACCACACACACTACTACATACACCACACACTACTGCATACACCACACACACTACAACATACGCCACACACTACCTTGTACGCCACACACACTACCTCGTACACCACACACACTACTACATACACCACACACACTACTACATACACCACACACACTACTACATACACCACACACACTACTACATACACCACACACACTACTACATACACCACACACACTACTACACACACCACACACACTACTACATACACCACACACACTACTACATACACCACACACACTACTACATACGCCACACACACTACTACATCCGCCACACACGCTACTACATACACCACACACGCTACTACATACGCCACACACGCTACTACATACGCCACACACGCTACTACATACGCCACACACTACTGCATACACCACACACTACTGCATACACCACACACGCTACTACATACACCACACACACTACTACATACACCACACACTACTGCATACACCACACACACTACAACATACGCCACACACTACCTTGTACGCCACACACACTACCTCGTACACCACACACACTACTACATACACCACACACACTACTACATACACCACACACACTACTACATACACCACACACACTACTACATACACCACACACACTACTACATACACCACACACACTACTACACACACCACACACACTACTACATACACCACACACACTACTACATACACCACACACACTACTACATACGCCACACACACTACTACATCCGCCACACACGCTACTACATACACCACACACGCTACTACATACGCCACACACGCTACTACATACGCCACACACGCTACTACATACGCCACACACGCTACTACATACGCCACACACGCTACTACATACGCCACACACACTACTACATACGCCACACACACTACTACATACGCCACACACACTACTACATACGCCACACACACTACTACATACGCCACACACACACACTACTGCATACACCACACACACTACTACATACGCCACACAAACTACTGCATATACCACACACACTAATACATACACCACACACACACACACACTACTGCATACACCACACACACTACTGCATACACCACACACGCTACTACATACACCACACACACTACTGCATACGCCACACACACTACTGCATACGCCGCACACGCTACTACATACACCACACACACTACTGCATACGCCACACACACACACACACTACTGCATACACCACACACACTACTGCATACACCACACACGCTACTACATACACCACACACACTACTGCATACGCCACACACACTACTGCATACGCCGCACACGCTACTACATACACCACACAAACTAATACATACACCACACACATACTACTGCATACACCACACACGCTACTACATACGCCCCACACGCTACTACATACGCCCCACACACTACTACATACGCCACACACACTATTACATACGCCACACACACTACTACATACACCACACACACTACTAAATACGCCACACACACGACTACATACACCACACACACTACTACATACGCCACACACACTACTACATACGCCACACACACTACTACATACACCACACACACACACTACTACATACACCACACACACTACTGCATACGCCACACACACTACTACATACGCCACACACACTACTACATACACCACACACTACTACGTACACCACACACACTACTGCATACGCCACACACACTACTACATATGCCACACACACTACTACATACGCCACACACACTACTACATACACCACACACACACTACTACATACACCACACACACACTACTACATACACCACACACACACACTACTACATACACCACACACACACACTACTGCATACACCACACATACTACTACATACGCCACACACTACTGCATACACCACACACACTACTACATACGCCACACCCACTACTACATACGCCACATACACTACTGCATACGCCACACACACTACTACATACACCACACACACTACTGCATACACCACACACGCTACTACATACGCCCCACACACTACTACATCCGCCACACACACTACTACATACGCCACACACACTACTACATACGCCACACACACTACTACATATGCCACACACACTACTACATATGCCACACACACTACTACATACGCCACACACACTACTACATACACCACACACACACTACTACATACACCACACATAGACCACACACAAACTACTACATACACCACACACACTACTACAGACACCACACACACACTACTACATATGCCACACACTACTACAGACACCACACACACACTACTACATATGCCACACACTACTACATACACCACACACACTACTACGTACGCCACACACACTACTACACACACCACACACACTACTACATACACCACACACACTACTACATACACCACACACACTACTACATACGCCACACACTACTACATACACCACACACTACTACGTACGCCACACACACTACCTCATACGCCACACACACTACTACATACGCCACACACACACACTACTACATACACCACACACACTACTACAGACACCACACACACACTACTACATACGCCACACACTACTACATACACCACACACACTACTACATACACCACACACACTACTACGTACGCCACACACACTACTACAGACACTACATACGCCACACACTACTACATACACCACACACACTACTACGTACGCCACACACACTACTACATATGCCACACACTACTACATACACCACACACACTACTTCGTACGCCACACACACTACTACAGACACCACACACACACTACTACAGACACCACACACACACTACGACGTACGCCACACACACTACTACATATGCCACACACTACTACAAACGCCACACACACTACTACATATGCCACACACTACTACATACACCACACACACTACTACGTACGCCACACACACTACTACAAACGCCACACACACTACTACATACACCACACACACACTACTACATGCATCACACATACACCACACACACACTACTACATACACCACACACACTACTACATACACCACACACACTACTACATACACCACACACACACTACTACATACACCACACACACACTACTACATACACCACACACACACTACTACATACACCACACACACTACTACATACGTCACACACACTACTTCATACACCACACACACTACTACATACGCCACACACACTACTACATACGCCACACACACTACTACATACACCACACACTACTGCATACACCACACACACTACAACATACGCCACACACTACCTCGTACACCACACACACTACTACATACACCACACACACTACTACATACACCACACACACTACTACATACACCACACACACTACTACATACACCACACACACTACTACATACACCACACACACTACTACATACACCACACACACTACTACATACGCCACACACACTACTACATACGCCACACACACTACTACATACGCCACACACACTACTACATACACCACACACACTACTACATACACCACACACACTACTACATACCCCACATACACTACTGCATACGCCACACACACTACTGCATACCCCACACACACTACTACATACGCCGCACACACTACTACATACGCCGCACACACTACTACATACGCCGCACACACTACTACATACGCCACACACACACACTACTACATACACCACACACACTACTACATACGCCGCACACACTACTACATACGCCACACACACTACTACATACGCCGCACACACTACTACATACACCACACAAACTAATACATACACCACACACACACTACATACACCACACACACACTACATACACCACACACACACTACTACATACACCACACACACACTACTACATACACCACACATACTACTACATACACCACACACACTACTACATACGCCACACACACTACTACATACGCCACACACACTACTACATACACCACACACACACACTACTACATACACCACACACACTACTGCATACGCCACACACACTACTACATACGCCACACACACTACTACATACACCACACACTACTACGTACACCACACACACTACTGCATACGCCACACACACTACTACATATGCCACACACACTACTACATACGCCACACACACTACTACATACACCACACACACACTACTACATACACCACACACACACTACTACATACACCACACACACACACTACTACATACACCACACACACACACTACTGCATACACCACACATACTACTACATACGCCACACACTACTACATACGCCACACCCACTACTACATACGCCACATACACTACTGCATACGCCACACACACTACTACATACACCACACACACTACTGCATACACCACACACGCTACTACATACGCCCCACACACTACTACATCCGCCACACACACTACTACATACGCCACACACACTACTACATACGCCACACACACTACTACATACGCCACACACACTACTACATATGCCACACACACTACTACATACGCCACACACACTACTACATACACCACACACACACTACTACATACACCACACATAGACCACACACAAACTACTACATACACCACACACACTACTACAGACACCACACACACACTACTACATATGCCACACACTACTACAGACACCACACACACACTACTACATATGCCACACACTACTACATACACCACACACACTACTACGTACGCCACACACACTACTACACACACCACACACACTACTACATACACCACACACACTACTACATACACCACACACACTACTACATACGCCACACACTACTACATACACCACACACTACTACGTACGCCACACACACTACCTCATACGCCACACACACTACTACATACGCCACACACACACACTACTACATACACCACACACACTACTACAGACACCACACACACACTACTACATACGCCACACACTACTACATACACCACACACACTACTACATACACCACACACACTACTACGTACGCCACACACACTACTACAGACACTACATACGCCACACACTACTACATACACCACACACACTACTACGTACGCCACACACACTACTACATATGCCACACACTACTACATACACCACACACACTACTTCGTACGCCACACACACTACTACAGACACCACACACACACTACGACGTACGCCACACACACTACTACAAACGCCACACACACTACTACATATGCCACACACTACTACAAACGCCACACACACTACTACATATGCCACACACTACTACATACACCACACACACTACTACGTACGCCACACACACTACTACAAACGCCACACACACTACTACATACACCACACACACACTACTACATGCATCACACATACACCACACACACACTACTACATACACCACACACACTACTACATACACCACACACACTACTACATACACCACACACACACTACTACATACACCACACACACACTACTACATACACCACACACACACTACTACATACACCACACACACTACTACATACGTCACACACACTACTTCATACACCACACACACTACTACATACGCCACACACACTACTACATACGCCACACACACTACTACATACACCACACACTACTGCATACACCACACACACTACAACATACGCCACACACTACCTCGTACACCACACACACTACTACATACACCACACACACTACTACATACACCACACACACTACTACATACACCACACACACTACTACATACACCACACACACTACTACATACACCACACACACTACTACATACACCACACACACTACTACATACGCCACACACACTACTACATACGCCACACACACTACTACATACGCCACACACACTACTACATACACCACACACACTACTACATACACCACACACACTACTACATACCCCACATACACTACTGCATACGCCACACACACTACTGCATACCCCACACACACTACTACATACGCCGCACACACTACTACATACGCCGCACACACTACTACATACGCCGCACACACTACTACATACGCCACACACACACACTACTACATACACCACACACACTACTACATACGCCGCACACACTACTACATACGCCACACACACTACTACATACGCCGCACACACTACTACATACACCACACAAACTAATACATACACCACACACACACTACATACACCACACACACACTACATACACCACACACACACTACTACATACACCACACACACACTACTACATACACCACACATACTACTACATACACCACACACACTACTACATACCCGTGGGTGCACACAACACTTAAAAACCTACACACACATCCTCTCTGTCTCTCTCTGTCTCTCTCTTTCTCTCTCTATCTCTCTCTTTCTCTCTCTCGCTATCTCTCTATTTATCTCACTCGCTTTCTCTCTCTCTCTCTCTCTCTCTCTCTCTATCCCTCTCTCTCTCTCTATCCCACTCTCTCTCTCTATCCCACTCTCTCTCTCTCTCTCTATCCCACTCTCTGTCTCTCTCTATCCCACTCTCTGTCTCTCTCTCTCTCCCTCTCTCTCTCTTTCTCTCTATCTCTCTCTCTCTCTCTCTATCCCTCTCTCTCTCTCTCTCTCTCTCCCTATCCCTCTCTCTCTCTTTCTCTCTCTCTCTCTCTCTCAACTTCAATTTAAGGGGCTTTATTGGGATGGGAAACATATGTTTACATTGCCAAAGCAAGTGGAATAGATAATAAACAAAAGTGACATAAACAATTTAAAATGAATAGTAAACATTACACTCACAAAAGTTCCAAAAGATTAAAGACATTTCAAACATGATATTATGTCTATATACAGTGTTGTAACTATGTGCAAATAGTTAAAGTACAAAAGGGAAAATAAATAAACATAATTCTGGGTTGTATTTACAATGGTGTTTCTTCTTCACTGGTTGCCGTTTTCTAATTCTTTGTGGGTCTGTGTAGTGTGAGGGAAATATGTACATATACATTTGGCAGGAGGTTAGGAAGTGCAGCTCAGTTTCCACCTCATTTTGTGGGTAGTGTGCACATAGCCTGTCTTCTCTTGAGCTTTCTCAATAGCAAGGCTATGCTCACTGAGTCTGTACATAGTCAAATCTTTCCTTAATTTTTTTGTTAATTATTTCCAATGTGTCAAGTAATTGTGTTTTTGTTTTCTCATGATTTGGTTGGGTCTAATTGTGCTGCTGTCCTGGGGCTCTGTTGGGTGTGTTTGTGTTTGTGAACAGAGCCCCAGGACCAGCTTTCTTAGGGGACTCTTCTCCAGGTTCATCTCTCTGTAGGTGATGGCTTTGTTGTGGAAGGTTTGGGAATCGCTTCCTTTTAGGTGGTTGTAGAATTTAACGGCTCTTATGGATTTTTGATAATTAGTGGGTATCGGCCTAATTCTGCTCTGCGTGTATTATTTGGTGTTCTACGTTGTACGAAGACAATATTTTTGCAGAATTCTGCGTGCAGAGTCTCAATTTGGTGTTTGTCCCATTTTGTGAAGTCTTGGTTGGTGAGCGGACCCCAGTCCTCACAACCATAAAGGGCAATGGGTTCTATAACTGATTCAAGTATTTTTAGCCAGATCCTAGTTGGTATGTCAAATGTAATGTTCCTTTTGAAGGGCCTTCTTGCCTTGTCTCTCAGATCGTTCACAGCTTTGTGGAAGTTACCTGTGGAGCTGATGTTTAGGTCGTGTGCTGTATGGCAACAGTGTCTAGATACAATTTGTATTTGTGGTCCTGGCAAATGAACCTTTTTTGCAACACCATTATTTTTGTTTTACTGAGATTTACTGTCAGGGCTGAGTTCTGACAGAATATGTGCAGAACCCTCCTCTCTCTCTCTCTCTCTCTCGCTCTCTCTCTCTCTCTCTCTCTCTCTCTCTCTCTCTCTCTCTCTGTCTCTCTGTCTCTGTACTGCTGCCATGGTAGAAAGCTGTGGCGTGCCTCATAGTCAGGGCTGTGACCCAGTTTGACTGTCTTGGGCAGATGCTTCAGTGAAGCTGTGAGGAGGAGGGAGGGCACACGGAGGAGGAGGAACCCTCAGGTTACCAGAGAGAGAGAGACAGAGAAACAAAGTGAGAGAGGTTGAGTGGAAGAGAGAAAAAGAGCGAGAGAGAAGGAAGGAAGGAAGGAAGGAAGGAAGGAAGGAAGGAAGGAAGGAAGGAAGGGAAAAAGAGGCGTGTGTAATAGTTGGAATGTGATCATATGAGATGAGAGCTGCAGAGAGAGACACATGTGACCAGACCATTACCTTACTCTGCAGAGTTTCCCCGTAGGGGCTGCAAATGTGCCACAGCTCATTGGGCCAGCTCTTACTCCCTGCTGTGTGTGTGTGTGTATGTCTGTTCTAGCGGTGTGTCAGGGCCGTGTGATTCTCACAGGGTTGCTCGTCCTGATCACTGTCACTATCTAATGGCCGCCTGGGGCCATCCATCTGGGCCTGTGTGTACGCTAGGCTAGGATATGCTAACCCAGAACGGTGTGTCTGAGGCCACTGCTGCCCCTTTACTGCGCTACACTTTCAAATGCTAGGCTAGGATACGCTAACCCAGAACTGTGTGTCAGAGCCCACTGCCTTCCCTCTACCACGCTACGTTTGGATATCCTAGGCCAGTATACGCTAACCCAGAATTGTGTGTCAGAGCCCACTGTCTCTTCTCTACCACCCTACGCTTGGATATCCTAGGCCAGTATACGCTAACCCAGAATTGTGTGTCAGATATCACTGTCTCCTCTCTACTACGCTACGCTTGGATATGCCAGGCTAGTGTATGCTAACCCAGAATTGTGTGTCAGAGCCCACCGTCTCCTCTCTACTACATTAGGCAAGGATACGCTAACACAGGCTCTAGACTACAGCTAATATTAGCCTCTCTTGCAATGCATACTATATAGCTGCTACTGTGTTATTTTAGCCTTGCATTGCAGCTATGCTACGTTAGCTTAGAGTAGAGGTCTTCACGGGTCCAAAAAGTTTGACCGTTCCGAAATGGACCTAGGGCTTTCCCACCCAGATCCAATATGCTTAAATACATGTTTTAAATACAGACCCATTCCGAACAGACCCGAAGACTACTAGACCCATTCCGTATAGACCTGAAGTCTACTAGACCTGTTCCATATAGACCTGAAGTCTACTAGACCCATTCCATATAGACCTGAAGGCTACTAGACCCATTCCGTATAGACCTGAAGTATACTAGACCTGTTCCATATAGACCTGAAGGCTACTAGACCCGTTCCGTATAGACCTGAAGTCTACTAGACCCATTCCATATAGACCTGAAGTCTACTAGACCTGTTCCATATAGACCTGAGGTCTACTAGACCCAATTCCATATAGACCTGAGGACTACTAGACCCATTCCATATAGACCTGAAGGCTACTAGACCCGTTCCATATAGACCTAAAGGCTACTAGACCCATTCCATATAGACCTGAAGGCTACTAGACCCATTCCATATAGACCTGAAGGCTACTAGACCCATTCCATATAGACCTGAAGTCTACTAGACCCATTCCATATAGACCTGAAGGCTACTAGACCCATTCCATATAGACCTGAGGACTACTAGACCCATTCCATATAGACCTGAAGGCTACTAGACCCATTCCATATAGACCTGAAGGCTACTAGACCCATTCCATATAGACCTGAAGGCTACTAGACCCATTCCATATAGACCTGAAGTCTACTAGACCCATTCCATATAGACCTGAAGACTACTAGACCCATTCCATATAGACCTGAAGGCTACTAGACCCATTCCATATAGACCTGAAGGCTACTAGACCCGTTCCGTATAGACCTGAAGTCTACTAGACCTGTTCCATATAGACCTGAAGTCTACTAGACCCATTCCATATAGACCTGAGGACTACTAGACCCATTCCATATAGACCTGAAGGCTACTAGACCCGTTCCATATAGACCTGAAGGCTACTAGACCCATTCCATATAGACCTGAAGGCTACTAGACCCATTCCATATAGACCTGAAGGCTACTAGACCCGTTCCATATAGACCTGAAGGCTACTAGACCCATTCCATATAGACCTGAAGGCTACTAGACCCATTCCGTATAGACCTGAAGTCTACTAGACCTGTTCCATATAGACCTGAAGTCTACTAGACCCATTCCATATAGACCTGAAGGCTACTAGACCCATTCCGTATAGACCTGAAGTATACTAGACCTGTTCCATATAGACCTGAAGGCTACTAGACCCGTTCCGTATAGACCTGAAGTCTACTAGACCTGTTCCATATAGACCTGAAGTCTACTAGACCTGTTCCATATAGACCTGAGGTCTACTAGACCCAATTCCATATAGACCTGAGGACTACTAGACCCATTCCATATAGACCTGAAGGCTACTAGACCCGTTCCATATAGACCTAAAGGCTACTAGACCCATTCCATATAGACCTGAAGGCTACTAGACCCATTCCATATAGACCTGAAGGCTACTAGACCCATTCCATATAGACCTGAAGTCTACTAGACCCATTCCATATAGACCTGAAGGCTACTAGACCCATTCCATATAGACCTGAGGACTACTAGACCCATTCCATATAGACCTGAAGGCTACTAGACCCATTCCATATAGACCTGAAGGCTACTAGACCCATTCCATATAGACCTGAAGGCTACTAGACCCATTCCATATAGACCTGAAGTCTACTAGACCCATTCCATATAGACCTGAAGACTACTAGACCCGTTCCATATAGACCTGAGGACTACTAGACCCATTCCATATAGACCTGAAGGCTACTAGACCCATTCCATATAGACCTGAAGGCTACTAGACCCGTTCCGTATAGACCTGAAGTCTACTAGACCTGTTCCATATAGACCTGAAGTCTACTAGACCCATTCCATATAGACCTGAGGACTACTAGACCCATTCCATATAGACCTGAAGGCTACTAGACCCGTTCCATATAGACCTGAAGGCTACTAGACCCATTCCATATAGACCTGAAGGCTACTAGACCCATTCCATATAGACCTGAAGGCTACTAGACCCGTTCCATATAGACCTGAAGGCTACTAGACCCATTCCATATAGACCTGAAGGCTACTAGACCCATTCCATATAGACCTGAAGACTAGTAGACCCGTTCCATATAGACCTGAAGGCTACTAGACCCATTCCATGTAGACCTGAAGGCTACTAGACCCGTTCCGTATAGACCTGAAGTCTACTAGACCTGTTCCATATAGACCTGAAGTCTACTAGACCCATTCCATATAGACCTGAGGACTACTAGACCCATTCCATATAGACCTGAAGGCTACTAGACCCGTTCCATATAGACCTGAAGGCTACTAGACCCATTCCATATAGACCTGAAGGCTACTAGACCCATTCCATATAGACCTGAAGGCTACTAGACCTGTTCCATATAGACCTGAAGGCTACTAGACACATTCCATATAGACCTGAAGGCTACTAGACCCATTCCATATAGACCTGAAGACTAGTAGACCCGTTCCATATAGACCTGAAGGCTACTAGACCCGTTCCATATAGACCTGAGGACTACTAGACCCGTTCCATATAGACCTGAAGACTACTAGACCCGTTCCATATAGACCTGAAGGCTACTAGACCCGTTCCGTATAGACCTGAAGACTACTAGACCCATTCCATATAGACCTGAAGACTACTAGACCCATTCCGTATAGACCTGAAGGCTACTAGACCCGTTCCGTATAGACCTGAGGACTAGTAGACCCGTTCCATATAGACCTGAGGACCAGTAGACCCGTTCCATATAGACCTGAGGACTAGTAGACCCGTTCCGTATAGACCTGAAGACTACTAGACCCGTTCCATATAGACCTGAGGACTAGTAGACCCGTTCCATATAGACCTGAGGACTAGTAGACCCGTTCCATATAGACCTGAGGACTAGTAGACCCGTTCCATATAGACCTGAGGACTAGTAGACCCGTTCCATATAGACCTGAGGACTAGTAGACCCGTTCCATATAGACCTGAGGACTAGTAGACCCGTTCCATATAGACCTGAAGACTACTAGACCCGTTCCATATAGACCTGAGGACTAGTAGACCCGTTCCATATAGACCTGAGGACTAGTAGACCCGTTCCATATAGACCTGAGGACTAGTAGACCCGTTCCATATAGACCTGAGGACTAGTAGACCTGTTCCGTATAGACCTGAGGACTAGTAGACCCGTTCCATATAGACCTGAGGACTAGTAGACCCGTTCCGTATAGACCTGAAGACTACTAGACCCGTTCCATATAGACCTGAGGACTAGTAGACCCGTTCCATATAGACCTGAGGACTAGTAGACCCGTTCCATATAGACCTGAGGACTAGTAGACCCGTTCCATATAGACCTGAGGACTAGTAGACCCGTTCCATATAGACCTGAGGACTAGTAGACCCGTTCCATATAGACCTGAGGACTACTAGACCCGTTCCATATAGACCTGAGGACTACTAGACCCATTCCATATAGACCTGAGGACTACTAGACCCGTTCCATATAGACCTGAAGTCTACTAGACCCATTCCATATAGACCTGAAGGCTACTAGACCCATTCCATATAGACCTGAAGGCTACTAGACCCATTCCATATAGACCTGAAGGCTACTAGACCCATTCCATATAGACCTGAAGACTACTAGACCCGTTCCATATAGACCTGAAGGCTACTAGACACATTCCATATAGACCTGAAGACTACTAGACCCATTCCATATAGACCTGAGGACTAGTAGACCCGTTCCATATAGACCTGAGGACTACTAGACCCGTTCCATATAGACCTGAAGGCTACTAGACCCATTCCGTATAGACCTGAAGACTACTAGACCCATTCCATATAGACCTGAGGACTAGTAGACCCGTTCCATATAGACCTGAGGACTAGTAGACCCGTTCCATATAGACCTGAGGACTAGTAGACCCGTTCCATATAGACCTGAGGACTAGTAGACCCGTTCCATATAGACCTGAGGACTAGTAGACCCGTTCCGTATAGACCTGAGGACTAGTAGACCCGTTCCGTATAGACCTGAAGACTACTAGACCCGTTCCGTATAGACCTGAGGACTAGTAGACCCGTTCCATATAGACCTGAGGACTAGTAGACCCGTTCCATATAGACCTGAAGACTACTAGACCCGTTCCATATAGACCTGAGGACTAGTAGACCCGTTCCATATAGACCTGAGGACTAGTAGACCCGTTCCATATAGACCTGAGGACTAGTAGACCCGTTCCATATAGACCTGAAGACTACTAGACCCGTTCCATATAGACCTGAGGACTAGTAGACCCGTTCCATATAGACCTGAGGACTAGTAGACCCGTTCCATATAGACCTGAGGACTAGTAGACCCGTTCCATATAGACCTGAGGACTAGTAGACCCGTTCCATATAGACCTGGTCAGATCCATTTTTGAAGCTACTTTATCAACCGGAGCTGATAAGGAGGGAGATGAGGGGTAGAGGTGCAGCTCTAGTAGGTGGGGGAGGGGGCTGTACTGAAAGCGAGTGAGCAGGGAGGGAGAGACGAGAGACAGCAACCAATCAAGCCAACTCACGCTATAGTAGACTATGAGCTGCCATAGCTAGGTTGTTTATCATCAAATATGATTACTTAGTACCTATCTAGACTGCATCAAACCAGGAGAAGCTAGTGAAGCTAGCTAATGTTAGCTAGCTAGGCTAATTGAAGCTGCAGTGCATGACCTTCCTCATCCCACAGTTACAACTCCATTCAGAACATTAAGTAGCAGCCTACCTGTTGGCTCCTGGTCATTGTAGCCTATCCTTCTCCTTTAACTTTTAATTCCATCTTCCATTGATTAGATATTCCCTAACCTTTACACACACTGAGGCTCTATGGCTGTAGCCTATTGCCACTTTAATGACTTATGATTGGCCAACAACAAGCTACACACGCCACACTCCCCTCTCGTGAATAGCAAGAGCAGCATAAATGACATATAACAGAGATCTGTTACAATTGTTTCAGTTCAAATGAAATCAAATGTGTTTATAAAGCCCTTTTTACATCAGCAGATGTGGCTCGGGAAAACTCTCTAGAAAGGCAGGAATCTATGAAGAAACCTGGAGAGGAACCAGGGGTGGCCAGTCCTCTTCTGGCTGTGTCGGGAAGAGATTCTAAGAGTACATGGCCATTAAGGCCAGATCATTCTTCAAGATGTTCAAACGTTCATAGTTGACCAGCAGGGTCAAATAATAATCACAGTGGTTGTAGAGGGTGCAACAGGTCAGCACCCCAGGAATAAATGGCAGTTTGCGGTATGGAGGGAGAGGGGGAAAGAGATCCTACCCAGACCTGTGACATTATTTAGAATTCTGAATTCGGACCCACTCGGATTCCGGATCGGGTCTCAGTTATTCGGGTACAGGTGGATCCGTGAAGACCTCTAGCTCAGAGACTACACAACTTTTCAGTAGATTCTCTAGCTGAGAACAGCTACTGTGTGGTTCAGCTGTCTAGTAACATGTCATGTAACAAGGCTGTATAGTAATAATGACTGTGTGGTTCAGCTCTGTCTAGTAACATGTCACGTAACAAGGCTGTATAGTAATAATGACTGTGTGGTTCAGCTCTGTCTAGTAACATGTCATGTAACAAGGCTGTATAGTAATAATGACTGTGTGGTTCAGCTCTGTCTAGTAACATGTCATGTAACAAGGCTGTATAGTAATAATGACTGTGTGGTTCAGCTCTGTCTAGTATCATGTCATGTAACAAGGCTGTATAGTAATAATGACTGTGTGGTTCAGCTCTGTCTAGTAACATGTCATGTAACAAGGCTGTATAGTAATAATGACTGTGTGGTTCAGCTGTCTAGTAACATGTCATGTAACAAAGCTGTATAGTAATAATGACTGTGTGGTTCAGCTGTCTAGTAACATGTCATGTAACAAGGCTGTATAGTAATAATGACTGTGTGGTTCAGCTGTCTAGTAACATGTCATGTAACAAGGCTGTATAGTAATAATGACTGTGTGGTTCAGATCTGTCTAGTAACATGTCATGTAACAAGGCTGTATAGTAATAATGCTACTGTAATAATGTCATGTCCTCTCTTCTCTCTTCATAGCTGGCTCGTCCATCAGTAGTGAGTCGTCTCCGGTCTCGTCCCCAGCCACCAACCACAGTTCTCCAGTGAGCACACCCAAGAGAGGCCCCCTGGGCCCAGGGCCTGTCCTGGTGCCACCTGGGGGCCACAGTGTGCCAAGCACCCCGCCCGTCGTCACCATTGCCCCCACCAAGACCAGCAACGGTCTCTGGAGGAGCGAGGCACGCCAGGTAAGACTAGACACAAACAGAGACAGACAATCACACACAGAGACAGACAATCACACACAGAGACAGACAATCACACACAGAGACAGACAATCACACACAGAGACAGACAATCACACACAGAGACAGACAATCACACACAGAGACAGACAATCACACACAGAGACAGACAATCACACACAGAGACAGACAAACATACACAGAGACAGACAAACATACACAGAGACAGAAAAACACACTGTATGTACTTGCTCTAGCTGTCTCCCCTCCTCTCTCTGTCATCTTTCTCTTTTCACATCTTGATACGTGTTGCGTCTTTTGTGTTTTCAACCACTCTATATTTTCATCCATCTTTCAGCCCAGTCAAAGCAATGTTTCAACCTCTGTCCCTGGAGAGAGATCTAGTACAAAGAGGATGCCTACACACACACACACACACACACACACACACACACACACACACACACACACACACACACACACACACACACACACACAAGCTCTCGAGGGATTAGCAGACTTCTAGGCTGGCCTGTAACCCATGGCGTGGCAGAATGTATGTGACATATGTACATGTGACATTGCTGGCGGCTCTGCGTATGCCCCCCCCCCTCCTCTCACCCCCCCTTCACCCTCCTCCCCCTCTTCTCACCCTCCTCTCTCTGTGTGTTAAACAATGCCAGCTGCCACCAGGCCACCGAGGTGACAATCTTAACGGCAGCCAACATCTGTGCCCCCTCGAGCCCCCCCCCGCCGGTCCTATTTTATAAACACCGACCTATCCTCAGTCCTAGCTTTATAACCACAGCTCCAGCCTCATTCTAACCCCCAGTCCCAGCCCAGTCCAAGCCTGGTTCTAACCCCCAGTCCCAGCCCAGTCCAAGCCTTGTTCTAACCCCCAGTCCCAGCCCAGTCCAAGCCTTGTTCTAACTCCCAGTCCCAGCCCAGTCCAAGCCTTGTTCTAAACCCCAGTCCCAGCCCAGTCCCAAGCCTGGTTCTAACCCCCAGTCCCAGCCCAGTCCAAGCCTGGTTCTAACCCCCAGTCCCATGCCAGTCCAAGCCTTGTTCTAACTCCCAGTCCAAGCCTTGTTCTAAACCCCAGTCCCAGCCCAGTCCCAAGCCTTGCCTCCCACCCCTCCAACCCCTCAGGGCCTCAGCAGTCAAGTGTGTCCCATGCCCATCTGCCCCCCTTCCCCTCATGCTGACTGACCCAGTGTGTGTGTATGTGTGTGTGTAGCTGCTAGCTTTGATAAGGAGTGGATTATGGATTATGGCTTGCCTCTAAACCCTCTTACCGCAGCTCTGGGTCTAATGGTGGAGGGCAGAGGAGCAGCACAGCACTCCTCAACACTCCCTATGCAACACTCCCTATGCAACACTCCTCAACACTCCTAAAACACTCCCTATGCAACACTCCTCAACACTCCCTATGCAACACTCCTCAACACTCCCTATGCAACACTCCCTATGCAACACTCCCTATGCAACACTCCCTATGCAACACTCCTCAACACTCCCTATGCAACACTCCCTATGCAACACTCCTCAACACTCCCTATGCAACACTCCCTATGCAACACTCCCTATGCAACACTCCCTATGCAACACTCCCTATGCAACACTCCCTATGCAACACTCCTCAACACTCCTAAAACACTCCCTATGAAACACTCCCTATGCAACACTCCTCAACACTCCCTATGCAACACTCCTCAACACTCCTAAAACACTCCCTATGCAACACTCCTCAACACTCCTAAAACACTCCCTATGCAACACTCCCTATGCAACACTCCCTATGCAACACTCCCTATGCAACACTCCCTATGCAACACTCCCTATGCAACACTCCCTATGCAACACTCCCTATGCAACACTCCCTATGCAACACTCCTCAACACTCCTAAAACACTCCCTATACAACACTCCTCAACACTCCTAAAACACTCCCTATGCAACACTCCCTATGCAACACTCCCTATGCAACACTCCCTATGCAACACTCCTCAACACTCCTCAACACTCCTAAAACACTCCCTATGAAACACTCCCTATGCAACACTCCTCAACACTCCTAAAACACTCCCTATGCAACACTCCCTATGCAACACTCCCTATGCAACACTCCCTATGCAACACTCCTCAACACTCCTCAACACTCCTAAAACAGTCCCTATGCAACACTCCCTATGCAACACTCCCTATGCAACACTCCCTATGCAACACTCCTCAACACTCCTAAAACACTCCCTATGCAACACTCCCTATGCAACACTCCCTATGCAACACTCCCTATGCAACACTCCCTATGCAACACTCCTCAACACTCCTCAACACTCCTAAAACACTCCCTATGAAACACTCCCTATGCAACACTCCTCAACACTCCTAAAACACTCCCTATGAAACACTCCCTATGCAACACTCCTCAACACTCCCTATGCAACACTCCTCAACACTTCCTATGCAACTCTCCTCAACACTCCCTATGCAACACTCCTCAACACTCCTCAACACTCCCTATGCAACTCTCCTCAACACTCCCTATGCAACACTCCTCAACACTCCTCAACACTCCCTATGCAACACTCCTCAACACTCCTCAACACTCCCTATGCAACACTCCTCAACACTCTTAAAACACTCCCTATGCAACACTCCCTATGCAACACTCCCTATGCAACACTCCTCAACACTCCCTATGCAACACTCCTCAACACTCCCTATGCAACACTCCTCAACACTCCCTATGCAACACTCCTCAACACTCCCTATGCAACACTCCTCAACACTCCCTATGCAACACTCCTCAACACTCCCTATGCAACACTCCTCAACACTCCTAAAACACTCCCTATGCAACACTCCTCAACACTCCCTATGCAACACTCCTCAACACTCCCTATGCAACACTCCCTATGCAACACTCCCTATGCAACACTCCCTATGCAACACTCCTCAACACTCCCTATGCAACACTCCTCAACACTCCCTATGCAACACTCCTCAACACTCCTCAACACTCCCTATGCAACACTCCTCAACACTCCCTATGCAACACTCCTCAACACTCCTCAACACTCCTCAACACTCCTCAACACTCCCTATGCAACACTCCTCAACACTCCCTATGCAACACTCCTCAACACTCCTCAACACTCCCTATGCAACACTCCTCAACACTCCCTATGCAACACTCCTCAACACTCCTCAACACTCCTCAACACTCCCTATGCAACACTCCTCAACACTCCCTATGCAACATTCCTCAACACTCTTAAAACACTCCCTATGCAACACTCCTCAACACTTCTCAAGACTCCTCAACACTCCCTATGCAACATTCCTCAACACTCTTAAAACACTCTTCATGCAACACTCCTCAACACTTCTCAACACTTCTCAACACTTCTCAACACTCCCTATGCAACACTCCTCAACACTTCTCAACACTCCTTAACAGTCCCTATGCAACACTCCTCAACACTCCTCAACACTCCCTATACAACACTCATCAACACTCCTCAACACTCCCTATATAATACTCCTCAACACTCATCAATACTCCTCAACACTCCCTATGCAACACTCCTCAACACTTCTCAACTCTCCTCAACACTCCCTATGCAACACTCCTCAACACGTCTCAACACTCCTTATGCAACACTCCTCAACACTTGTCAACACTCCCTATGCGACACTCCTCAACACTCAACACTTCTCAACACTCGCTATATAACACTCCTCAACACTCCCTATGCAACACTCCTCAGCACTCCTCAACAATCCTCAACACTCCCTATGCGACACTCCTCAACACTCCCTATGCGACACTCCTCAACACTCCCTATGCGACACTCCTCAACACTCCTCAACACTCCTCAGCACTCCTCAACAATCCTCAACACTCCCTATGCGACACTCCTCAACACTCCCTATGCGACACTCCTCAACACTCCCTATGCAGCACTCCTCAACACTCCCTCTTCAACACTTCTCAACACTCAACACTTCTCAACACATCTCAACAGTCCCTATGCAACACTTCTCAACACTCCCTATGCAACACTTCTCAACACTTCTCAACACTCCCTATACAACACTCCTCAACACTCCTCAACACTCCCTATACAACACTCTTCAACACTTCTCAACACTCCTCAACACTCCCTATGCGACACTCCTCAACACTTCTCAACACTCCCTATGCAACACTCCTCAGCACTCCTCAACACTTCTCAACACTCCCTATGCAACACTCCTCAACACTCCTCAACACTCCGCAGCAACACTCTCACAACACTCTACAGATGTTGAATGTCTCCCTGGAGACTGAGGAAGTGAGAAGGATGGAGGAGAGAGAGTGAGGGGTGATGGGGTTCAGAGATGGGGGGTCACCTCGCCCCTCTGTGTGGGAGCGTCCCAGCCAATTGTCCCCATGCCATCTCGGCCCTATGATCTTGCCCCCTCCCACCCCGCCCATGTGCCCCTTCACCTCAAGCATAGTGCATTAGGGGCTCTGGCTAACCCTCTGGCTATGGGTGGGAGGGGAGGGAGAAGTGATGTCATCCTGTCACAACCCTGTCATCACCTTTCTTGCCTTACAGGAAAGAGAGAGGGGTGAGCAGAGAGAGAGAGAAAGGGATAGTGATAGACAGAGAGGGGCACAGACCTCCCACACACACTGACACACACACTCATACACATTTTCTGCTTCACAGAGTCACATTCACCCTGTTAATCTTTGGGGTGAAGTGGCTCCAGCTAGCTCTTGAGATGCACTCTGTTCCAGTGTAGGTGTGTGTTTGCAGGGTCATTCTGGGAGAGAGAAGGTTGTGTTGGGGGGTTTCCGGTGCCTCTGACAGCTTGAGGCCACCCAGCTGAAGGAGGGGGGCGAGCGGAAGTCTAGTGGGTCAGAGGTGGGCGGGGGTAAGAGGGGTGAGACAGAGGGGGGGGCTAGCATCAGACTGTCTCCCCTGTTTACCCTATGCCGGTCCAGCGAACACATGAAACCCTGCCGTCACACAGACCCACAATGCGCAGGGTCAAGCACACACTCTCGCTCTCTCACTCTCTCACTCACTCACACTTTCTCTCTCTCAAAAAACGTCCCTCAGTATTGCAGACAAAGGAAGCTCTGTCGGCCCTCTGTTTTTATCCCTAATCACCAGCGAGGGAGGGGGGGGCGACTCACTCAAGCCAACATTTTAGTAAGATTTGAACATCCCTAACACCCACAGCTCTGCCCCTGCCCCCGCCTCTCCTCTTGCCCTTCTCCCCGTATTCTCTCTTAGTGCTGTCTATTCAATTAGTTCCTAGTCCGGGCTGTGCTGTGCTGTGAACTGACCTCAGGCCCCCAGCTTGCATAAGTCTGCAGAAATGAGGGCCGAGGTTAGAGACACACAGAGAGAGTCAGGGCTAAAACCACTCAGACACTAGCAGGGCCTGGGTTAGAGGCCTGGGTTAGGGGTCTGGGTTAGAGATTTGGGTTAGAGGGCTGGGTTAGAGGTCTGGGTTAGAGGCAGGGTTACTGGGACTTGGGGCCTGGAGACCATGCAGGGTTAAAACTAGAGGTCGACCGATTAATCAGAATGGCTGATTAATTAGGGCCGATTTCAAGTTTTCATAACAATCGGAAATCGCTATTTTTGGACACCGATTTGGCAGATTTAAAAAATATGAAATTTTTATTTTACACCTTTATTTAACTAGGCAAGTCAGTTAAGAACACATTATTATTTTCAATGACGGCCTAGGAACAGTGGGTTAACTGTCTTGTTCAGGGGCAGAACGACAGATTTTTACCTTGTCAGCTCGGGGATTTGTTTTTGCAACCTTCCGGTTACTAGTCCAACGCTCTAACCACCTGCCTTACATTGCACTCCACGAGGAGCCTGCATGGCAGGCTGACTACCTGTTACGCGAGGGCAGCAAGAAGCCAAGGTAAGTTGCTAGCTAGCATTAAACTTATAAAAAACAATCTTCACATAATCACTAGTTAACTACACATGGTTGATGATATTACTAGTTTATCTAGCGTTTCCAGTGTTGCATATAATCGATGTGGTACCTGTTAATTTCTCATTGAATCACAGCCTACTTCGACAAACGGGTGATGATTTAACAAGCACTGTCGTTGCACCAATGTACCTAACCATAAACATCAATGCCTTTTTTTAAAATCAATACACAAGTAGATATTTTTAAACCTGCATATTTAGTTAATATTACCTGCTAACATGAATTTCTTATAATTAGGGAAATTGTGTCACTTCTCTTGCGTTCTGTGAAGGCCGTTCATTGAAAATAAGAATGTGTTCTTAACTGACTTGCCTAGTTAAATAACGTTGTCACGTTCTGACCTTAGTTCTTTTGTTATGTCTTTGTTTTAGTATGGTCAGGGCGTGAGTTGGGTGGGTTGTCTATGTTAGTTTTTCTATGATTTGCTATTTCTGTGTTTGGCCTGGTATGGTTCTCAATCAGAGGCAGCTGTCAATCGTTGTCCCTGGTTGAGAACCATATTTAGGTAGCCTGTTTTCTATTGTGTTTTGTGGGTGATTGTTTTCTGTTGTGTTTCTGCACCAGCCACGACTGTTTTCGGTCGTTTCTCTTTGTTATTTTGTTATTTCCGTGTTCATCCTAATAAATATGGACACATACCACGCTGCACCTTGGTCCTCCTCTTCTCCATCATACAAAAATAATAATAATCTGCCAAATCGGTGTCCAAAAATACCGATTTCCGATTGTTATGAAAACTTGAAATCGGCCCTAATTAATCTGCCATTCCGATTAATCGGTCGACCTCTAGTGTGTATGTGCATCAGTGTGTGTCACGATCATTGGTTGAATTAATGGACCAAGACGCAGCATGCTAGATTTCCACATGTTTATTTGATGAAACTCACAGAAAACAATAAAGTGCAAAAACGAAACGTGAAGCCAATGTAGTGCTCACAGGCAACTAGACATAGACAAGATCCCACAAAAACCCAGTGGGAAAAGGCTGCCTAAATATGATACCCAATCAGAGACAACGATAGACAGCTGCCTCTGATTGGGAACCATACCAGGCCAACATAGATATATAGTAACCTAGATAACCTAGGGCGTGACAGTGTGTGATGATCTGTGTTAGTGTGTGTGATGTTTCCTTTTTGTGCTGCTGTGTTTTTGCATCCCTGTGTGTTTGTGTGTATTATCCTTGGTGTGTGTGTGTGTGTGTGTGTTGCCTCTCAGTGTGTGTTAGGAGGGTTGATTAGTGCCTCCCTGGCTTAGATATGAGACTTGGGCAGAGTGAGATGGGAGGCGAGGGCAGGGTGAGAGGGGAGGCGAGGGCAGGGTGAGAGGGGAGGCGAGGGCAGGGTGAGAGGGGAGGCGAGGGGGAGAAGGGAGGACAGGGGAGGGTGAGAGGGGAGGGGAGGGTGTGCTGCGTTGGTATTTTGCTTCAATGACTGCAGGAGTCTGTTCCCGCTGCTGCCTGTAATTGCTTTTTAATTGCCAATTTAGATTCATGGCTCCATCAGAAAGGCGTAAATGAGCGCCCTCCCATACGCGGGGTCTCCCACCCCTCACCAGGGGGCTGCCAGGGCCCAGGCTTACACAGAGGGGGCAGCCTGGGTGTGAAGGTGTGTGTGCCTGTGTGTGCGTGTTCCACTGTGTTTGTGTGGCTAAATCAAAGTATCCGTATCAGATTGTTTTTGTTGCTCAGTGTGAGTCTGAGAAATAAGGGTCACATTTTTGGGGTGAAGCCTCCAGCAGGGCTAAAGGTCAGGGAAAGATGGTGTGTGTGTGGGGGGTCATCCTGTCAGCCCAGCACACAAACAGCAAGAGCAGAGTTCTCCATCATCATTAGAGAGGCCCCTTAGTGACACAAATACACACAGCCCAGTAGCAGCAGGCGCCATGCAGTGAGTCTTTTGTCTCTCAGCCTGTGTTTGTCAGACAGTCTCTATTCATCTCTGTTCTGCCTCCTGTCTGCCAGTAAAGTCATCCCAACAGCTCCTCAATAGTCTGTGTGTTGTACTGGCTGATTGCTTCTGTTCTAGTGTAGGATGGTTTAGCATGCTCTGATAACTGGTGTTGTTTTTCATATATATATATATATATATATATATATATATAGAGAGAGAGAGAGAGAGAGAGAGAGAGAGAGAGAGAGAGAGAGAGAGAGAGAGAGAGAGAGAGAGAGAGAGAGAGAGAGAGAGAGAGAGAGAGAGAGAGAGAGAGAGAGAGAGAGAGAGAGAGAGAGAGAGAGAGAGAGAGAGAGAGAGAGAGAGAGAGAGAGAGAGAGAGAGAGAGAGAGAGAGAGAGAGAGAGAGAGAGAGAGAGAGAGATGGGTTGAGGCGGAGGTCAACAGAGAGAGGAGTAGAGAGAGGTCTGTGCCTCAAAGGGGGTCTGTGCTCTAACCCTGCTCCTGTTGACTCATGTGGACTCTGCAGCCCGGTTTATGGGGAGGGGTGGGGTGGGGTGAATGTTCTGCTCCACTGAGAGCAGAACACTCAGACAAAAGACACAGGATGCACAGTCAACCATCCTCTCAAGACACACACACACACACACACACACGCGCGCGCAAGTTGTAGACAGGCGCTACGGGAACCTCTTTTATTTTTGATTTGCTTTGGCCCAAGATGCATCTGCTAGCCTCTGAGACTCAACTGAGTCTGTGCGTGTGTGTGGGTACATCTGTGAGTGTGTATTTGTGTGTGTAAACAACCATTGGAGGAGAGAGCACCCAGTCAATGGCAATAGTGTAACTTGGCCACCAGAGGGCATGTTATATTCTATTTCATATATTTCTTTCTTTCTTTGTTTTAGATGCAGTATAACAGCCATTGTACTATAATGTAGAGGAATCATATACACTGTTGCTACTGCTTGTTATCCATCCTGTTGCCTAGTAACTTTACCCCTACCTATATGTACATATCTACCTAAAATACCCCGTACCCCTGCACATCGGCTTGGTACTGATACCCCGTGTATATAGCCAAGTTATCCTTACTCATTGTGTATTTATTCCTTGTGTTATTATCTGTCTATTTTTGAAATACATTTTTCTCTACGCTGTAGGGAAGGGCCCATAAGTAAGCCTTTCACTGTTAGTCTACACCTGTTGTTTACCAAGCATGTGACAAATAACATGTGATCTGATTCATTAGAAAATGCATTTTCGTTTTAGGAACAGAACTGATTGTAACTGTGAATCAAATAATCATTTTGAAAGGACACATTTTAAAATACCATTTTCAACATGGCTGCCTGTTATCAACACTAATCAGGCTCATGTTAAAAACAATGAAAATACATTCTTCCCAGCACACTCTGTGGGGTCATGATTGAATCCAGATGCATCAGAACAGCCGGATGAGAGGCAGATAAAACACACAAATCCTCTTTTCCTGGTGGCTCTCTAACAGATGTTGTTTAAAAATAGACGCTGCCATTTCACGCTGGTGACTAGCGAGGAGACAGACAGACAGCCAGGCACTGCCACACCAACGTAGCGCAGCCTCTCTCCTTGATTTACAGGGATATTTGGGGCTAGGCGTGGCTAGCTCTGTTCTCTTTGTGCTAATACGTAATATGGCGCTCAGTGGGACAGGGGGAGAGATGGGCACTGTGTGGTGTGTGCGTGTGTGGGTGCGTGTGTGTGTCAGCAAGTGAGGGCGAGATGGGCTAAATGTCAGCAGCCTGCTAATAGGCAGGTCTGTACTGTCTCCAGACAGCCACCGTTTACCGTTCCATGGACAGAGATGAAGGGGGAGAGGGAGGGAGGAGGAGGCAGAGGAAGAGAGAGGGTTGAAGAAGGAGGGTGGAGGAGGATGGAAGGGGAGCGGGAGGGAGGAGGAGGCAGGGGAAGAGAGAGGGTTGAAGAAGGAGGATGGAGGGAGGGAGGGAGGAGGAGGCAGAGGAAGAGAGGGTTGAAGAAGGAGGATGGGGAGGGAGGAGGAGGCAGAGGAAGAGAGGGTTGAAGAAGGAGGGTGGATGAGGATGGAGCGGGAGGGAGGGAGGAGGAGGCAGAGGAAGAGAGAGGGTTGAAGAAGGAGGGTGGATGAGGATGGAGAGGGAGGGAGGGAGGAGGAGGCAGAGGAAGAGAGAGGGTTGAAGGAGGGTGGATGAGGATGGAGAGGGAGGGAGGGAGGAGGAGGCAGAGGAAGAGAGAGGGTTGAAGAAGGAGGGTGGAGGGGGAGGGAGGGAGGAGGAGGCAGAGGAAGAGAGAGGGTTGAAGAAGGAGGGTGGATGAGGATGGAGGGGGAGAGGGAGGGAGGGAGGAGGAGGCAGAGGAAGAGAGAGGGTTGAAGAAGGAGGGTGGATGAGGATGGAGAGGGAGGGAGGGAGGAGGAGGCAGAGGAAGAGAGAGGGTTGAAGGAGGGTGGAGGAGGATGGAGGGGGAGAGGGAGGGAGGGAGGAGGAGGCAGAGGAAGAGAGAGGGTTGAAGAAGGAGGGTGGTTGAGGATGGGGGAGCGGGAGGGAGGAGGAGGCAGAGGAAGAGAGAGGGTTGAAGAAGGAGGGTGGATGAGGATGTAGGGGGAGAGGGAGGGAGGGAGGAGGAGGCAGAGGAAGAGAGAGGGTTGAAGAAGGAGGGTGGATCAGGATGGAGGGGGAGGGAGGGAGGAGGAGGCAGAGGAAGAGAGTGTTGAAGAAGGGGGGTGGAGGAGGATGGAGAGGGAGGGAGGGAGGGAGGAGGAGGCAGAGGAAGAGAGAGGGTTGAAGAAGGAGGGTGGAGGAGGAGGGAGGGAGGAGGAGGCAGAGGAAGAGAGAGGGTTGAAGAAGGAGGGTGGAGGAGGATGGAGGGGGAGAGGGAGGGAGGAGGAGGCAGAGGAAGAGAGAGGGTTGAAGAAGGGGGGTGGAGGAGGATGGAGGGGGAGAGGGAGGGAGGAGGAGGCAGAGGAAGAGAGAGGGTTGAAGGAGGAGGGTGGAGGAGGATGGAGGGGGAGAGGGAGGGAGGAGGAGGCAGAGGAAGAGAGAGGGTTGAAGAAGGGGGGTGGAGGAGGATGGAGGGGGAGAGGGAGGGAGGAGGAGGCAGGGGAAGAGAGAGGGTTGAAGGAGGGTGGATGAGGATGGAGGGAGGAGGAGGCAGAGGAAGAGAGAGGGTTGAAGAAGGAGGGTGGATGAGGATGAAGGGGGAGAGGGAGGGAGGAGGAGGCAGGGGGAGAGAGAGGGTTGAAGAAGGAGGGTGGAGAGGGAGGGAGGAGGAGGCAGGGGAAGAGAGAGGGTTGAAGGAGGGTGGATGAGGATGGAGGGAGGAGGAGGCAGGGGAAGAGAGAGGGTTGAAGAAGGAGGGTGGATGAGGATGAAGGGGGAGAGGGAGGGAGGAGGAGGCAGGGGAAGAGAGAGGGTTGAAGAAGGGGGGTGGAGGAGGATGGAGGGGGAGGGAGGGAGGAGGAGGCAGAGGAAGAGAGAGGGTTGAAGTAGGGTGGAGGGAGGAGGAGGCAGAGGAAGAGAGAGGGTTGAAGAAGGGGGGTGGAGGAGGATGGAGGGGGAGAGGGAGGGAGGAGGAGGCAGAGGAAGAGAGAGGATTGAAGAAGGAGGGTGGATGAGGATGAAGGGGGAGAGGGAGGGAGGGAGGAGGCAGAGGAAGAGAGAGGGTTGAAGAAGGGGGGTGGAGGAGGATGGAGGGGGAGAGGGAGGGAGGGAGGGAGGAGGAGGCAGGGGAAGAGAGAGGGTTGAAGAAGGAGGGTGGATGAGGATGGAGGGAGGAGGAGGCAGAGGAAGAGAGAGGGTTGAAGAAGGAGGGTGGATGAGGATGTAGGGGGAGAGGGAGGGAGGGAGGAGGAGGCAGAGGAAGAGAGAGGGTTGAAGAAGGAGGGTGGATCAGGCTGGAGGGGGAGAGGAAGGGAGGAGGAGGCAGAGGAAGAGAGAGGGTTGAATAAGGGGGGTGGAGGAGGATGGAGAGGGAGGGAGGGAGGAGGAGGCAGAGGAAGAGAGAGGGTTGAAGGAGGGTGGAGGAGGATGGAGGGGGAGATGGAGGGAGGAGGAGGCAGAGGAAGAGAGAGGGTTGAAGAAGGGGGGTGGAGGAGGATGGAGGGGGAGAGGGAGGGAGGAGGAGGCAGGGGAAGAGAGAGGGTTGAAGGAGGGTGGATGAGGATGGAGGGAGGAGGAGGCAGAGGAAGAGAGAGGGTTGAAGAAGGGGGTGGAGGAGGATGGAGGGGGAGAGGGAGGGAGGGAGGAGGAGGCAGGGGAAGAGAGGGTTGAAGGAGGGTGGATGAGGATGAAGGGGGAGAGGGAGGGAGGAGGAGGCAGGGGAAGAGAGAGGGTTGAAGAAGGAGGGTGGATGAGGATGGAGAGGGAGGGAGGAGGAGGCAGGGGAAGAGAGAGGGTTGAAGGAGAGTGGATGAGGATGGAGGGAGGAGGAGGCAGGGGAAGAGAGAGGGTTGAAGAAGGAGGGTGGATGAGGATGGAAGGGGAGAGGGAGGGAGGGAGGAGGAGGCAGAGGAAGAGAGAGGGTTGAAGAAGGGGGGTGGAGGAGGATGGAGGGGGAGGGAGGGAGGAGGAGGCAGAGGAAGAGAGAGGGTTGAAGGAGGGTGGATGAGGATGGAGGGAGGAGGAGGCAGAGGAAGAGAGAGGGTTGAAGAAGGGGGTGGAGGAGGATGGAGGGGGAGAGGGGGGGAGGGAGGAGGAGGCAGGGGAAGAGAGAGGGTTGAAGGAGGGTGGATGAGGATGGAGGGAGGAGGAGGCAGAGGAAGAGAGAGGGTTGAAGAAGGGGGGTGGAGGAGGATGGAGGGGGAGAGGGAGGGAGGAGGAGGAGGCAGGGGAAGAGAGAGGGTTGAAGAACGGGGGTGGAGGAGGATGGAGGGGGAGAGGGAGGGAGGAGGAGGCAGAGGAAGAGAGAGGGTTGAAGAAGGAGGGTGGATGAGGATGGAGAGGGAGAGGGAGGGAGGAGGAGGCAGGGGAAGAGAGAGGGTTGAAGAAGGAGAGGGATGAGGATGAAGGGGGAGAGGGAGGGAGGAGGAGGCAGAGGAAGAGAGGGTTGAAGAAGGGGGTGGAGGAGGATGGAGGGGGAGAGGGAGGGAGGAGGAGGCAGGGGAAGAGAGAGGGTTGAAGAAGGAGGGTGGAGGAGGATGAAGGGGGAGAGGGAGGGAGGGAGGAGGAGGCAGGGGAAGAGAGAGGGTTGAAGAAGGAGGGTGGATGAGGATGAAGGGGGAGAGGGAGGGAGGGAGGAGGAGGCAGAGGAAGAGAGAGGGTTGAAGAAGGGGGGTGGAGGAGGATGGAGGGGGAGAGGGAGGGAGGAGGAGGCAGAGGAAGAGAGAGGGTTGAAGAAGGAGGGTGGATGAGGATGAAGGGGGAGAGGGAGGGAGGAGGAGGCAGAGGAAGAGAGAGGGTTGAAGAAGGGGGGTGGAGGAGGATGGAGGGGGAGAGGGAGGGAGGAGGAGGCAGAGGAAGAGAGAGGGTTGAAGAAGGAGGGTGGATGAGGATGAAGGGGGAGAGGGAGGGAGGAGGAGGCAGAGGAAGAGAGAGGGTTGAAGAAGGGGGGTGGAGGGGGAGCGGGAGGGAGGAGGAGGAAGAGGAAGAGAGAGGGTTGAAGAAGGGGGGTGGAGGAGGATGGAGGGGGAGCGGGCCTCTCTGATTTTGAGGTCTTTTGACATATCTGAACCACTTTTCCAGTTGGCTGCTCATCGGGGAGGGAGAGCCCACCTCCCTGACGCTAACACAGCCATTAGGGCAGGAGGGGGGACTGGGGAGGCGCGGCATGGCGTGGGGGTTTGGGGCGAGGGACAGGGGCCACTCTGCCTGGCTGCTCAGTGAAGCATGTTAAACAACAACGAGGGGCGAACATTAGAGGCATTTAATATGAAATGTTAGTGTGTCAGTGTCACCCCAGGTCATTGGCTGGGAGAGGGGGTAGGGGTAATGGTTTGAAGGGGTGAGCATAATGGGACAGGGGGTAGGGGTAAATGGGACTAAATGGGATGTATTTTCTCAGTGACAACGGAAAGAGACACACACACACACACTCACACACATACTGTACACACACACAAACATACTATACACACACAGTGATGTAGAAAAACTTACCGTTATTCCCAGGGATCCAAGGGGTTAATTTAGCAGGGTACCTTCCTACCTCCTCCCCTTGCCATTGTACGTGTTTCAATGGCAACAGTACCCTAGCTCTTACCTCTCCTATTATCTGGTGTGTGGGGAGAGGAGGGTGCAGAAGAGAGGGAATAACCACTCTCATCTCTGGGCATTCTCTACCATCATCCTCTCCCTACCTCTTTCTACCCTCTCTTCCGTTTCTCTCCAAGAGCCCTTGAACCCAGCCACTCATATGATGCTTTTCTCCCTCCCCCTCTCTCCATACCCTAGACTAAATACTGTTCTTCTCTCCCTCTCTCCATACCCTGGACTAAATACTGTTCCTCTCCCTCTCTCCATACCCTGGACTAAATACTGTTCTTCTCCCTCTCTCCATACCCTGGACTAAATACTGTTCCTCTCCCTCTCTCCATACCCTGGACTAAATACTGTTCTTCTCCCTCTCGCCATACCCTGGACTAAATACTGTTCTTCTCCCTCTCCCTCTCTCCATACCCTTGACTAAATACTGTTCTTCTCCCTCTCTCCATACCCTGGACTAAATACTGTTCTTCTCCCTCTCTCCATACCCTGGACTAAATACTGTTCTTCTCCCTCTCTCCATACCCTGGACTAAATACTGTTCTTCTCCCTCTCTCCATACCCTGGACTAAATACTGTTCCTCTCCCTCTCTCCATACCCTGGACTAAATACTGTTCCTCTCCCTCTCTCCATACCCTGGACTAAATACTGTTCTTCTCCCTCTCTCCATACCCTGGACTAAATACTGTTCCTGTCCCTCTCTCCATACCCTGGACTAAATACTGTTCCTCTCCCTCTCTCCATACCCTGGACTAAATACTGTTCCTCTCCCTCTCTCCATACCCTTGACTAAATACTGTTCTTCTCCCTCTCTCCATACCCTGGACTAAATACTGTTCTTCTCCCTCTCTCCATACCCTGGACTAAATACTGTTCTTCTCCCTCTCTCCATACCCTGGACTAAATACTGTTCCTCTCCCTCTCTCCATACCCTGGACTAAATACTGTTCCTCTCCCTCTCCCTCTCTCCATACCCTGGACTAAATACTGTTCTTCTCCCTCTCTCCATACCCTGGACTAAATACTGTTCCTCTCCCTCTCTCCATACCCTGGACTAAATACTGTTCCTCTCCCTCTCTCCATACCCTGGACTAAATACTGTTTTTCTCCCTCTCCCTCTCTCCATACCCTTGACTAAATACTGTTCTTCTCCCTCTCTCCATACCCTGGACTAAATACTGTTCTTCTCCCTCTCTCCATACCCTGGACTAAATACTGTTCTTCTCCCTCTCTCCATACCCTGGACTAAATACTGTTCTTCTCCCTCTCTCCATACCCTGGACTAAATACTGTTCCTCTCCCTCTCCCCATACCCTGGACTAAATACTGTTCTTCCCCCTCTCTCCATACCCTGGACTAAATACTGTTCCTCTCCCTCTCTCCATACCCTGGACTAAATACTGTTCTTCTCCCTCTCCCTCTCTCCATACCCTGGACTAAATACTGTTCTTCTCCCTCTCCCTCTCTCCATACCCTGGACTAAATACTGTTCTTCTCCCTCTCCCTCTCTCCATACCCTGGACTAAATACTGTTCTTCTCCCTCTCCCTCTCTCCATACCGTGGACTAAATAATGTTATTCTCCTTCTCCCTCTCTCCATACCGTGGGCTAAATACTGTTCTTCTCCCTCTCCATAATGTGGACTAAATACTGTTCTTCTCCCTCTCTCCATACCCTGGACTGAATACTGTTCTTCTCCCTCTCCCTCTCGCCATACCGTGGACTAAATACTGTTATTCTCCCTCTCCCTCTCTCCATACCCTGGATTACATACTGTTCTTCTCTCTCTCCCTCTCTCCATACCGTGGACTAAATACTGTTCTTCTCCCTCTCTCCATACCCTGGACTAAATACTGTTCTTCTCCCTCTCCCTCTCTCCATACCGTGGACTAAATACTGTTCTTCTCCCTCTCCCTCTCTCCATACCCTGGACTAAATCATGTTCTTCTCCTTCTCCCTCTCTCCATACCGTGGGCTATATACTGTTATTCTCCCTCAGCCTCTCTCCATACCCTGGACTAAATAATGTTCTTCTCCCTCTCCCTCTCTCCATACCCTGGACTAAATACTGTTCCTCTCCCTCTCTCCATACCCTGGACTAAATACTGTTCTTTTCCCTCCCCCTCTCTCCATACCCTGGACTAAATACTGTTCTTCTCCCTCTCTCCATACCCTGGACTAAATACTGTTCTTCTCCCTCTCCCTCTCTCCATACCCTGGACTAAATCATGTTCTTCTCCTTCTCCCTCTCTCCATACCGTGGGCTAAATACTGTTATTCTCCCTCAGCCTCTCTCCATACCCTGGACTAAATAATGTTCTTCTCCTTCTCCCTCTCTCCATACCCTGGACTAAATACTGTTCCTCTCCCTCTCTCCATACCCTGGACTAAATACTGTTCTTCTCCCTCCCCCTCTCTCCATACCCTGGACTAAATACTGTTCTTCTCCCTCTCTCCATACCCTGGACTAAATATTGTTCTTCTCCCTCCCCCTCTCTCCATTCCCTGTATTAAATACTGTAAGTGGATATGTAGGCTGGGACAAACCAAAGCTTCTCTGCAGGTTGCCTTTGTTGGGCTGAAACGGTGTGTGTTTATGTGTCTGTGTTGTGAGATTGGGGAAGTGATCCCAGGCATGCTGCCAGAGAGAGAGAGAGAGTGAGGGGAGAGGAAGAGAGAGGGGGAGCAGATGCTGCTGTGGGCTTTGTTTTCACCGCCAGTTGATGTTCTAGCATGGCTCATCTCCAGACACACACACACACACTCTTGCTCTGTTGTCAGGATCACAGTCAGTGTGCTGGGTAGAGGAGGCTCAGACTACTGCTTCAGTGTCTCTACCACACCTACACTCATATGTCCTGAACAAGACTGTTTCCATCTGTGAAGTAAGAGAACAGTAGCAGCAGTAGAGGATGTGATGCAGTGTAAAGGAGCTTGTGTCTGCTTGGTGCTGAGGAATGTCTGTGACTGTTGATTTTCTTCCATTTCACGGTGTCCTCTTCAGAGAGCAGATGACTAGCCTTGCTTAGTATGACGAGAGCGCTCAGTGTGTGTGTGTGTGAGAATAGGGCCTGGGGGTGGGGGATGTTACCAGAGATGGAGAGAGGGGCCTATTCTTCCCTCCTCTCATCCCCAGGATGTGGTCCATGTGTGTGGACAACCGTGTCGGTCACAGGCCCCCGGGAACAATTACTAAGACTGTGCTTCTCCCTCTCTCCCTCCCCTCTGTCTTTCTCACTCTCTCTCTTTCTCTCAGACTGACTCGGGCCCTCGTGGGGTCAGTAGGGAGCGTCTGGGAGCAGAGGCGCCCCACCAGCAGGAGAAAGGTGGCCCCTCAGTCCCTGCTCACCTCATAGGAAACCCCTATGCCTTTGGCCTGAGCCCCGGTGCTGTCATGCAGGACGCACGCTTCCAGCCCCTCAAGTCAGTAACACTGCCTGTACAGTACAGCCCTGACAGTACACTCTGTCCTACCCTGTCTTTTATAAGGTGTATTTATAATGATCAAATACAATTAACTAAGTAAATCCCCTCGCTTCCTATTCCCCTCCCTCCTTCTCTTCCTCCTCTCCCTTCCCCTCATCTTCTGTCATTATTCCTATATACTTCCTTCCCTCTCTCCCTCTCCTCCCTCCCTCTCCTCTCACCAGTCTGCCCAGGCAGCTGCCCCATGGAGTGCCCCCTGGTGGTGTACCAGAGGAGTACCTGCGGGGGTTCCGCCCCTACGCCACGGCCGAGGACCTCCGCATGCCTTCTGGGCTGCCCCTGGGCCTGGACCCCGCCACCGCCGCCGCGTACTACCATCCCTCCTACCTGCCACATCCCTCCTTCGCCCCCTACAGGTGAGTCAGGACAACACTCGTTGATCTACTGCTAGGTAGCGGTGCTAACAGAACTTTTGGATTGCCTCTAGTGTTGGATACTGTTTCAGTGGTTTTAAATGACACCAATGCTAAAGCTCCAGTTAGCCCCTAGTCTTTGGTACTCTTTCCGTTTCCAGTGCTTGCTAACACTCAAAGGCTAGGGATAAAAACATGCTAGCTAGTGTTTGATGTTGTTGTCAGTGGCTACTACCTCCAGGGATGTTGAAGACAGACCCAGTTAGCCTCTAGTCTTTTTCTCTGTGAACAGACAGTTTGATGACAAGGGTTAGAATTGATGGAGACAGGTAGTGCTTAGTTAGGATTCGATCCTGTCATTTGCGGGCGTGTGTGTGTGCATGCGCGTGTGTGTGGGTTTGATGTGTTGTTTGCTGTAGGCTATGGGACAGGGTGCATGACCGTGCTATGTCAGCAGCACAGCAGGATGAGATGAGGGCAGAAGTCATCACACACAGCCCAGTAATGGAGTTAATGATGAGATGAGCCATGGAGAGGCAGAGACAGACAGACACAGACATCAGACTGACAACACACACACACACTCTCTGTCTCTCCTTTTCTCTCATACTTTCTTTCTTTCTCTCTCTCTCTCTACCTCTCTCTCCCTCTCTCTCTCTCTACCTCTCTCTCTCTCTCTACCTCTCTCTCTCTCTCTCTCTCTCTCTCTCTCTCTCTCTCTCTCTCTCTTCCTCTTTCTCTCTCTCTCTTCCTCTCTCTCTCTCTCTCTCTCTACCTCTCTCTCCCCCTCTCTCTCTCTGTCTCTCTCTCGCTCTGTCTCTCAAACACACAAACACACACACACACACACACACACACACACACACACACACACACACACACACACACACACACACACACACACACACACACATCCAAAGAGTGAAGTGTGGCTGCTGTACAGCAGTGTGCTGTGTGAGGTTGATGATTGAGGTTATTTGACAGGTTGGCTGACCCTCTAATGCCGCCTCCTATGGAGACACACAGCTCAGGTTAATGATGTAAATACTTGTTAACTGGGACACTCACGCTCTATTCTCTCTCTCTCTCTCTTCCTTTCAACTCCCCCCCTCTCTCTCTCTCTCTCTCTTCCTTTCAACTCCCCCCCTCTCTCTCTCGCTCTCTCTCGCTGTATCTTTCCTTTCAATTCCCTCCTCTCTGTTGCTCTCTCTCTCTACCTCTCTCTCCCCTCTCTCTCTCCCTACCTCTCTCTCCCCATCTCTCTCTCTCTCTCTCTCTCTACCTCTCTCTCCCACTCCCCCCCACTCCCCCCCTCTCTCTCTCTCTCTCTCTCTCTCTCTCTCTCTCTCTCTCTCTCTCTCTCTCTCTCTCTCTCTCTCTCTCTCTCTCTCTTCCCCCCCCCTCTCTCTCAGGATGGATGATCCGTTCTGTCTATCAGCTCTGAGGTCACCGTTCTACCAGCTCCAAGGAGGGGGAGGCCTGCCCCCCCTGCACCCCTCTGCTGTCCACATGCACCTGCAGGGGGTCCGCTACCCTGGGGACCTCACACACGCCTCACTGTCCGCTCTGCAGTCTGAGAGACTGTCTGAAAGGTACTGTCCTCTTCTACACACTCATACATACATACACACACATATAGTGTACACACACACAAAATGGGAAATTCTCTCTTCCCTTATGTCTCTTTCCTTCTCTCTTCCCTAATGTCTCTCTTTCCTTCTCTCTTCCCTAATGTCTCTCTTTCCTTCTCTCTTCCCTAATGTCTCTCTTTCCTTCTCTCTTCCCGTATGTCTCTCTTTCCTTCTCTCTTCCCGTATGTCTCTCTTTCCTTCTCTCTTCCCTAATGTCACTCTTTCCTTCTCTCTTCCCTAATGTCACTCTTTCCTTCTCTCTTCCCTAATGTCACTCTTTCCTTCTTTCTTCCCTTATGTCTCTTTCCTTCTCTCTTCCCTTACGTCTCTCTTCTACAGGCTCCAGATGGAAGATGAGCTCCGACAGCGAGAGAGGGAGCGCGAGCGTGAACGTGAGCGCGAGAAAGAGAGGGAGCGTGAGGCAGAGCGAGAGAAGGAGCGGGAGAGAGAAAGAGAGAGGGAGCGAGAAAGAGAGAAGGAGCTGGAGCGGGAGAGAGAGCGTGAGCGGGAGAGGGAGCGGGAGAGAGAGAAGGAGCGAGAGAGAGAGAGGGAGATGGAGAGGCAGAAGGAGAGGCAGAAGGAGAGAGTGATGAGAGAGAAGGAGCTACAATCCAAGGCGATGGAGAGTCACTACCTGGCTGAGCTCCATGCCATGAGAGGACAGGAGGACAGAACCAAGCCTGAGAGACTCACCCCCAACCGGCCAGGTACGACACAACACCACCCCACCGTCCTTCAAACCTCTCAAGCACAGTCCTGCCTAACTTTATATTGTACCACTGAAAATATTTGACATGACCCATGTCACCTCAATAAAAACAGTTCACATCACACTTATATAGGTATTCAATAATCAGGATAAAAACACATTTTCCCCTTCTTCTCAGACAAAACCAAAGAGCCCGCCCTCCAAGCTCCTAAGCCAATGCCACCAGGCCTCCACTCCTCCCTGAGCCAATCACATCATGGCGTTCCTGGCCTGGTCTCTGCCCATGGCCTCTACCTGGGGCCCGGCGGCGTGGGGGCGGGTCTCACCGCCGCCATGATGCTCCAGCGGACCAATGAGGAAGAGCGCTGGTTGGCGCGGCAACGGATGCTTCGCCAGGAGAAGGAGGATCGTCAGTACCAGGTGTCAGAGTTCAGACAGCAGGTCTTAGAGCAACACCTGGACTTGGGACGACCTGGGGAGGGAGGAGAGCTACGCTCCGACACACACAGGTTAGACACACACACACACACACACAC